>NW_027285697.1:0-30371 GCF_040894005.1 Engystomops pustulosus | reverse complement strand
GGGAGACCCCCGCGTATAACACCGGAGGGAGGGGGGGAGACCCCCGCGTATAACACCGGAGGGAGGGAGGGAGACCCCCGCGTATAACACCGGAGGGAGGGAGGGAGGGGGGGAGACCCCCGCGTATAACACCGGAGGGAGGGAGGGAGGGGGGGAGACCCCCGCGTATAACACCGGAGGGAGGGAGGGAGGGGGGGAGACCCCCGCGTATAACACCGGAGGGAGGGAGGGAGGGAGGGGGGGAGACCCCCGCGTATAACACCGGAGGGAGGGAGGGAGGGAGGGGGGGAGACCCCCGCGTATAACACCGGAGGGAGGGAGGGAGGGAGGGGGGGAGACCCCCGCGTATAACACCGGAGGGAGGGAGGGAGGGGGGGAGACCCCCGCGTATAACACCGGAGGGAGGGGGGGAGACCCCCGCGTATAACACCGGAGGGAGGGAGGGGGGGAGACCCCCGCGTATAACACCGGAGGGAGTGAGGGAGGGGGGAGACCCCCGCGTATAACACCGGAGGGAGGGAGGGAGGGGGGGGAGACCCCCGCGTATAACACCGGAGGGAGGGGGGGAGACCCCCGCGTATAACACCGGAGGGAGGGAGGGAGGGGGGGAGACCCCCGCGTATAACACCGGAGGGAGGGAGGGAGGGGGGGAGACCCCCGCGTATAACACCGGAGGGAGGGAGGGAGGGGGGGAGACCCCCGCGTATAACACCGGAGGGAGGGAGGGAGGGGGGAGACCCCCGCGTATAACACCGGAGGGAGGGAGGGAGGGGGGGAGACCCCCGCGTATAACACCGGAGGGAGGGGGGGAGACCCCCGCGTATAACACCGGAGGGAGGGGGGGAGACCCCCGCGTATAACACCGGAGGGAGGGAGGGAGACCCCCGCGTATAACACCGGAGGGAGGGAGGGAGGGGGGGAGACCCCCGCGTATAACACCGGAGGGAGGGAGGGAGGGGGGGAGACCCCCGCGTATAACACCGGAGGGAGGGAGGGAGGGGGGAGACCCCCGCGTATAACACCGGAGGGAGGGAGGGAGGGGGGGAGACCCCCGCGTATAACACCGGAGGGAGGGAGGGAGGGGGGGAGACCCCCGCGTATAACACCGGAGGGAGGGAGGGAGGGGGGGAGACCCCCGCGTATAACACCGGAGGGAGGGAGGGAGGGGGGGAGACCCCCGCGTATAACACCGGAGGGAGGGAGGGAGGGGGGGAGACCCCCGCGTATAACACCGGAGGGAGGGAGGGAGGGGGGGAGACCCCCGCGTATAACACCGGAGGGAGGGAGGGAGGGGGGGAGACCCCCGCGTATAACACCGGAGGGAGGGAGGGAGGGGGGAGACCCCCGCGTATAACACCGGAGGGAGGGGGGGAGACCCCCGCGTATAACACCGGAGGGAGGGGGGGAGACCCCCGCGTATAACACCGGAGGGAGGGAGGGAGGGGGGGAGACCCCCGCGTATAACACCGGAGGGAGGGAGGGAGGGGGGGAGACCCCCGCGTATAACACCGGAGGGAGGGAGGGAGGGGGGGAGACCCCCGCGTATAACACCGGAGGGAGGGAGGGAGGGGGGGAGACCCCCGCGTATAACACCGGAGGGAGGGAGGGAGGGGGGAGACCCCCGCGTATAACACCGGAGGGAGGGAGGGAGGGGGGGAGACCCCCGCGTATAACACCGGAGGGAGGGAGGGAGGGGGGGAGACCCCCGCGTATAACACCGGAGGGAGGGAGGGGGGGGGGAGACCCCCGCGTATAACACCGGAGGGAGGGAGGGAGGGGGGGAGACCCCCGCGTATAACACCGGAGGGAGGGAGGGAGGGGGGGAGACCCCCGCGTATAACACCGGAGGGAGGGAGTGAGGGGGGGAGACCCCCGCGTATAACACCGGAGGGAGGGAGGGAGGGAGACCCCGCGTATAACACCGGAGGGAGGGAGACCCCGCGTATAACACCGGAGGGAGGGAGGCCCCGCGTATAACACCGGAGGGAGGGAGGGGGGGAGACCCCGCGTATAACACCGGAGGGAGGGAGGCCCCGCGTATAACACCGGAGGGAGGGAGGGAGGGAGACCCCCGCGTATAACACCGGAGGGAGGGAGGGAGACCCCGCGTATAACACCGGAGGGAGGGAGACCCCGCGTATAACACCGGAGGGAGGGAGACCCGGCGTATAACACCGGAGGGAGGGAGGCCTCGCGTATAACACCGGAGGGAGGGAGACCCCGCGTATAACACCGGAGGGAGGGAGACCCCGCGTATAACACCGGAGGGAGGGAGACCCCGCGTATAACACCGGAGGGAGGGAGACCCCGCGTATAACACCGGAGGGAGGGAGGGAGACCCCGTGTATAACACTGGAGGGAGGGAGACCCCGCGTATAACACCGGAGGGAGGGAGGGAGACCCCGCGTATAACACCGGAGGGAGGGAGACCCCGCGTATAACACCGGAGGGAGGGAGACCCCGCGTATAACACCGGAGGGAGGGAGGGAGACCCCGTGTATAACACTGGAGGGAGGGAGACCCCGCGTATAACACCGGAGGGAGGGAGACCCCGCGTATAACACCGGAGGGAGGGAGGTTGGTGTAAGTGACAGACTTCCTCCACTAATCACCTTTAATTGCTGTATATAGAGTTAAGATCTATCAGAAGAGACCGTCGTTATCTGAAGAGACTGTGAGTGGCAGCACGATGTCTGCATCTGGTAGCAAGAGAGCATCTGGGGATGGGACATCGGGTCCTCCAGAGAAGAAGCCCAACCATGAGGAGAAGACTCAAACAACACTCATCGAGCCCATCCGCCTGGGCGGCATCTCCTCTACGGTGCGTGGAGTCTGGGGTGGTGGACACCGCTATCTGGTGCTGTATCGCTGCATTGTCACTTTGCATCTTCTTCTGCAGGAGGAAATGGATATGAAGGTCCTACAGTTCAAAAACAAGAAGCTAGCTGAGCGCCTGGAACAGCGTCAGGGTGTAGAGGATGAGCTTCGGGAGAAGATAGAGAAGCTAGAGAAACGACAAGCCACTGATGACGCCACACTCCTCATTGTGAACCGCTACTGGAGCCGGGTGAGTACAACATGCACTGCTGGTGGGACACTGAGGAGGACATGTCCAGTGCAGGGAGGAGAGTGGTGGGACACTGAGGAGGACATGTCCAGTGCAGGGAGGAGAGTGGTGGGACACTGAGGAGGACATGTCCAGTGCAGGGAGGAGAGTGGTGGGACACTGAGGAGGACATGTCCAGTGCTGGGAGGAGAGTGGTGGGACACTGAGGAGGACATGTCCAGTGCAGGGAGGAGAGTGGTGGGACACTGAGGAGGACATGTCCAGTGCTGGGAGGAGAGTGGTGGGACACTGAGGAGGACATGTCCAGTGCTGGGAGGAGAGTGGTGGGACACTGAGGAGGACATGTCCAGTGCAGGGAGGAGAGTGGTGGGACACTGAGGAGGACGTGTCCAGTGCTGGGAGGAGAGTGGTGGGACACTGAGGAGGACATGTCCAGTGCAGGGAGGAGAGTGGTGGGACACTGAGGAGGACATGTCCAGTGCTGGGAGGAGAGTGGTGGGACACTGAGGAGGACATGTCCAGTGCAGGGAGGATAGTGGTGGGACACTGAGGAGGACATGTCTAGTGGTGGGACACTGAGGAGGACATGTCTAGTGCAGGGAGGAGAGTGGTGGGACGCTGAGGAGGACGTGTCCAGTGCTGGGAGGAGAGTGGTGGGACACTGAGGAGGACATGTCCAGTGCTGGGAGGAGAGTGGTGGGACACTGAGGAGGACATGTCCAGTGCAGGGAGGAGAGTGGTGGGACACTGAGGAGGACGTGTCTAGTGCTGGGAGGAGAGTGGTGGGACACTGAGGAGGACATGTCCAGTGCTGGGAGGAGAGTGGTGGGACACTGAGGAGGACATGTCCAGTGCTGGGAGGAGAGTGGTGGGACACTGAGGAGGACATGTCCAGTGCTGGGAGGAGAGTGGTGGGACACTGAGGAGGACATGTCCAGTGCAGGGAGGAGAGTGGTGGGACACTGAGGAGGACATGTCCAGTGCTGGGAGGAGAGTGGTGGGACACTGAGGAGGACATGTCCATTGCTGGGAGGATAGTGGTGGGACACTGAGGAGGACATGTCCAGTGCTGGGAGGAGAGTGGTGGGACACTGAGGAGGACGTGTCCAGTGCAGGGAGGAGAGTGGTGGGACACTGAGGAGGACATGTCCAGTGCTGGGAGGATAGTGGTGGGACACTGAGGAGGACATGTCTAGTGCAGGAAGGAGAGTGGTGGGACACTGAGGAGGACATGTCTAGTGCAGGGAGGATAGTGGTGGGACACTGAGGAGGACATGTCTAGTGCTGGGAGGAGAGTGGTGGGACACTGAGGAGGACGTGTCCAGTGCTGGGAGGAGAGTGGTGGGACACTGAGGAGGACATGTCTAGTGCAGGGAGGAGAGTGGTGGGACACTGAGGAGGACATGTCCAGTGCAGGGAGGAGAGTGGTGGGACACTGAGGAGGACGTGTCTAGTGCTGGGAGGAGAGTGGTGGGACGCTGAGGAGGACGTGTCCAGTGCTGGGAGGAGAGTGGTGGGACACTGAGGAGGACGTGTCTAGTGCAGGGAGGAGAGTGGTGGGACGCTGAGGAGGACGTGTCCAGTGCTGGGAGGAGAGTGGTGGGACACTGAGGAGGACATGTCTAGTGGTGGGACACTGAGGAGGACATGTCTAGTGCAGGGAGGAGAGTGGTGGGACACTGAGGAGGACATGTCCAGTGCTGGGAGGAGAGTGGTGGGACACTGAGGAGGACATGTCCAGTGCTGGGAGGAGAGTGGTGGGACACTGAGGAGGACATGTCCAGTGCTGGGAGGAGAGTGGTGGGACACTGAGGAGGACATGTCCAGTGCAGGGAGGAGAGTGGTGGGACACTGAGGAGGACGTGTCTAGTGCAGGGAGGATAGTGGTGGGACACTGAGGAGGACATGTCTAGTGCTGGGAGGAGAGTGGTGGGACACTGAGGAGGACATGTCTAGTGGTGGGACACTGAGGAGGACATGTCTAGTGGTGGGACACTGAGGAGGACATGTCTAGTGCAGGGAGGAGAGTGGTGGTACACTGAGGAGGACGTGTCCAGTGCTGGGAGGAGAGTGGTGGGACACTGAGGAGGACGTGTCTAGTGCAGGGAGGAGAGTGGTGGGACACTGAGGAGGACGTGTCCAGTGCAGGGAGGAGAGTGGTGGGACACTGAGGAGGACGTGTCCAGTGCTGGGAGGAGAGTGGTGGGACACTGAGGAGGACATGTCTAGTGCAGGGAGGAGAGTGGTGGGACGCTGAGGAGGACGTGTCCAGTGCTGGGAGGAGAGTGGTGGGACACTGAGGAGGACATGTCTAGTGCAGGGAGGAGAGTGGTGGGACACTGAGGAGGACGTGTCCAGTGCTGGGAGGAGAGTGGTGGGACACTGAGGAGGACGTGTCTAGTGCAGGGAGGAGAGTGGTGGGACACTGAGGAGGACATGTCCAGTGCTGGGAGGAGAGTGGTGGGACGCTGAGGAGGACATGTCCAGTGCTGGGAGGAGAGTGGTGGGACACTGAGGAGGACATGTCCAGTGCAGGGAGGATAGTGGTGGGACACTTAGGAGGACATGTCCAGTGCTGGGAGGAGAGTGGTGGGACGCTGAGGAGGACATGTCCAGTGCTGGGAGGAGAGTGGTGGGACACTGAGGAGGACGTGTCTAGTGCAGGGAGGAGAGTGGTGGGACGTTGAGGAGGACATGTCCAGTGCTGGGAGGAGAGTGGTGGGACACTGAGGAGGACATGTCCAGTGCAGGGAGGAGAGTGGTGGGACACTGAGGAGGACATGTCCAGTGCTGGGAGGAGAGTGGTGGGACACTGAGGAGGACGTGTCTAGTGCTGGGAGGAGAGTGGTGGGACACTGAGGAGGACGTGTCCAGTGCAGGGAGGAGAGTGGGGGGACACTGAGGAGGACATGTCCAGTGCTGGGAGGAGAGTGGTGGGACACTGAGGAGGACGTGTCCAGAGTATCTCATACACACAGGCTGCAGGGGGAACCAGCAACAGGAGTGTCACATCATTATACAGGCTGTCAGTCATGTGTATAGGAGTATCTCATACACACAGGCTGAAGTGGGCGTCAGCACCAGGAGGGTGACATCATTATGCAGGCTGTCAGTCATGTGTATAGGAGTATCTCATACACACAGGCTGCAGGGAGCGCCAGCACCAGGAGTGTCACATCATTATACAGGCTGTCAGTCATGTGTATAGGGGTATCTCATACACAGGCTGCAGGGGGCGTTAGCACCAGGAGTGTCAGATCATTATACAGGCTGTCAGTCATGTGTACAGGAGTATCTCATACACACAGACTGCAGGGGGCGCCAGGAGGGTCACATCATTATACAGGCTGTCAGTCATGTGTACAGGAGTATCTCATACACACAGGCTGCAGGGGGCGCCAGGAGTGTCACATCATTATACAGGCTGTCAGTCATGTGTATAGGGGTATCTCATACACACAGACTGCAGGGGGCGCCAGGAGGGCCACATCATTATACAGGCTGTCAGTCATGTGTATAGGAGTATCTTATACACACAGACTGCAAGGGGCGCCAGGAGGGTCAAATCATTATACAGGCTGTCAGTCATGTGTATAGGAGTATCTCATACACACAGGCTGCAGGGGGCGCCAGGAGTGTCACATCATTATACAGGCTGTCAGTCATGTGTATAGGAGTATCTCATACACACAGGCTGCAGGGGGCGCCAGGAGTGTCACATCATTATACAGGCTGTCAGTCATGTGTATAGGGGTATCTCATACACAGGCTGCAGGGGGCGTTAGCACCAGGAGTGTCAGATCATTATACAGGCTGTCAGTCATGTGTACAGGAGTATCTCATACACACAGACTGCAGGGGGCGCCAGGAGGGTCACATCATTATACAGGCTGTCAGTCATGTGTACAGGAGTATCTCATACACACAGACTGCAGGGGGCGCCAGGAGGGCCACATCATTATACAGGCTGTCAGTCATGTGTATAGGAGTATCTTATACACACAGACTGCAAGGGGCGCCAGGAGGGTCAAATCATTATACAGGCTGTCAGTCATGTGTATAGGAGTATCTCATACACACAGGCTGCAGGGGGCGCCAGGAGTGTCACATCATTATACAGGCTGTCAGTCATGTGTATAGGAGTATCTCATACACACAGGCTGCAGGGGGCGTCAGCACCAGGAGGGTGACATCATTATACAGGCTGTCAGTCATGTGTATAGGGGTATCTCATACACACAGACTGCAGGGGGCGCCAGCACCAGGAGGGTGACATCATTATACAGGCTGTCAGTCATGTGTATAGGAGTATCTCATACACACAGACTGCAGGGGGCGTCAGCACCAGGAGGGTGACATCATTATGCAGGCTGTCAGTCATGTGTATAGGGGTATCTCATACACACAGGCTGCAGCCGGCGTCAGCACCAGGAGTGTCACATCATTATACAGGCTGTCAGTCATGTGTACAGGAGTATCTCATACACACAGACTGCAGGGGGCGTCAGCACCAGGAGGGTGACATCATTATGCAGGCTGTCAGTCATGTGTATAGGGGTATCTCATACACACAGGCTGCAGCCGGCGTCAGCACCAGGAGTGTCACATCATTATACAGGCTGTCAGTCATGTGTATAGGAGTATCTCATACACACAGGCTGCAGGGGGCGTCAGCACCAGGAGAGTGACATCATTATGCAGGCTGTCAGTCATGTGTATAGGGGTATCTCATACACACAGGCTGCAGGGGGCGTCAGCACCAGGAGAGTGACATCATTATGCAGGCTGTCAGTCAAGCAGTGGGGGTGTGGCCTCCCACTCATGAATAGGCTGGACTGCTGAATATGATAATGACTCATTGGACCGCTCTTAGGCATTTGCATACAGCTTTGGGCCCAGATTGTATAAGTTCTATGTCTGTAGAGGGACGGTGCAGGTTATGAAAATATCTATAGTTTTGGGGTAATTGGTCCCCCGGTTCTCTGCACCTTGTGTCTGCTATCCCCCATTGTGCAGTATCCGGGGGTCCTCACACGTTTCCTGAGCTGCTTTTTCTTGTCTCTAGCTGGAGGAGAACGTGCAGCTACTGTTGAAGCGCTATGACTCTGAGCCGGCGGGTCAGGGTGCCGCTGCTGATGTGCCCCCCGAGCGTGCAGGGAGCCCCATGGACGTGGAGGCTGCAGAGGAGCCCCCCACAGAGGTCACTGAATGTAAAGGTGGGTATATACAATGTCTCAGCACTCTCACAAATAATCTCCAGTGATGATCATGTGATGGATGTACGGGGTCTCCCGCTCACTAGAACAGGGCTTTACACAATCAAAGTATCAGCAGAAAACCTCCATTATACATAAACATGATGATAATGAGAGAACCGCAATGCCTGGAGGAGAGGGAGAGGTTCTACCGACGTCACCAATCAGGAGGGAGAGAACAGGACCTCAGCCCCCCGATAGTGTGTGTATATAATATATATAGTGTGTATATATACACTCACCGACCACTTTATTAGATACACCATGCTAGTAACGGGTTGGACCCCCTTTTACCTTCAGAACTGCCTCAATTCTTCGTGGCATAGATACAACAAGGTGCTGGAAGCTCCTCAGAGATTTTGCTCCATATTGACATGATGGCATCACACAGTTGCCGCAGATTTGTCGGCTGCACATCCATGATGCGAATCTCCCGTTCCACCACATCCCAAAGATGCTCTATTGGATTGAGATCTGGTGACTGTGGAGGCCATTTGTGTCCAGTGACCTCATTGTCATGTTCAAGAAACCAGTCTGAGATGCTTCCAGCTTTATGACATGGCGCATTATCCTGCTGAAAGTAGCCATCAGATGTTACAGGGGACATTGTGCTCATAAAGGGATGGACATGGTCAGCAACAATACTCAGGTAGGCTGTGGCGTTACCAAGGGGCCCAAAGACACCATGACACCACCACCACCAGCCTGAGCCGCTGATACAAGGCAGGATGGATCCATGACACCACCACCACCAGCCTGAGCCGCTGATACAAGGCAGGATGGATCCATGACACCAGCACCACCACCAGCCTGAGCCGCTGATACAAGGCAGGATGGATCCATGACACCCCCACCACCAGCCTGACCCGCTGATACAAGGCAGGATGGATCCATGACACCACCACCCCCAGCCTGAGCCGCTGATACAAGGCAGGATGGATCCATGACACCAGCACCAGCCTGAGCCGCTGATACAAGGCAGGATGGATCCATGACACCACCACCACCAGCCTGAGCCGCTGATACAAGGCAGGATGGATCCATGACACCACCACCACCAGCCTGACCCGCTGATACAAAGCAGGATGGATCCATGACACCACCACCACCAGCCTGACCCGCTGATACAAGGCAGGATGGATCCATGACACCACCACCACCAGCCTGAGCCGCTGATACAAGGCAGGATGGATCCATGACACCAGCACCACCAGCCTGACCCACTGATACAAGGCAGGATGGATCCATGACACCACCACCACCAGCCTGAGCCGCTGATACAAGGCAGGATGGATCCATGACACCACCACCACCAGCCTGACCCGCTGATACAAGGCAGGATGGATCCATGACACCACCACCACCAGCCTGACCCGCTGATACAAGGCAGGATGGATCCATGACACCACCACCACCAGCCTGAACCGCTGATACAAGGCAGGATGGATCCATGACACCACCACCACCAGCCTGACCCGCTGATACAAGGCAGGATGGATCCATGACACCACCACCACCAGCCTGACCCGCTGATACAAGGCAGGATGGATCCATGACACCACCACCACCAGCCTGACCCGCTGATACAAGGCAGGATGGATCCATGACACCACCACCACCAGCCTGACCCGCTGATACAAGGCAGGATGGATCCATGACACCACCACCACCAGCCTGACCCGCTGATACAAGACAGGATGGATCCATGACACCAGCACCACCAGCCTGAGCCGCTGATACAAGGCAGGATGGATCCATGACACCACCACCACCAGCCTGAGCCGCTGATACAAGGCAGGATGGATCCATGACACCACCAGCACCACCAGCCTGACCCGCTGATACAAGGCAGGATGGATCCATGACACCACCACCACCAGCCTGAGCCGCTGATACAAGGCAGGATGGATCCATGACACCACCAGCACCAGCCTGACCCGCTGATACAAGGCAGGATGGATCCATGACACCACCACCACCAGCCTGACCCGCTGATACAAGGCAGGATGGATCCATGACACCACCACCACCAGCCTGAGCCGCTGATACAAGGCAGGATGGATCCATGACACCACCACCACCAGCCTGACCCGCTGATACAAGGCAGGATGGATCCATGACACCACCACCCCCAGCCTGACCCGCTGATACAAGGCAGGATGGATCCATGACACCACCACCACCAGCCTGACCCGCTGATACAAGGCAGGATGGATCCATGACACCAGCACCACCAGCCTGAGCCGCTGATACAAGGCAGGATGGATCCATGACACCAGCACCACCAGCCTGACCCGCTGATACAAGGCAGGATGGATCCATGACACCAGCACCACCAGCCTGACCCGCTGATACAAGGCAGGATGGATCCATGACACCACCACCACCAGCCTGACCCGCTGATACAAGGCAGGATCGATCCATGACACCACCACCACCAGCCTGAGCCGCTGATACAAGGCAGGATGGATCCATGACACCAGCACCACCAGCCTGACCCGCTGATACAAGGCAGGATGGATCCATGACACCAGCACCACCAGCCTGACCCGCTGATACAAGGCAGGATGGATCCATGACACCACCACCACCAGCCTGACCCGCTGATACAAGGCAGGATGGATCCATGACACCACCACCACCAGCCTGACCCACTGATACAAGGCAGGATGGATCCATGACACCAGCACCACCAGCCTGACCCGCTGATACAAGGCAGGATGGATCCATGACACCACCACCACCAGCCTGAGCCGCTGATACAAGGCAGGATGGATCCATGACACCACCACCAGCCTGAGCCGCTGATACAAGGCAGGATGGATCCATGACACCACCACCACCAGCCTGACCCGCTGATACAAGGCAGGATGGATCCATGACACCACCACCACCAGCCTGAGCCGCTGATACAAGGCAGGATGGATCCATGACACCACCAGCACCAGCCTGAGCCGCTGATACAAGGCAGGATGGATCCATGACACCACCACCACCAGCCTGACCCGCTGATACAAGGCAGGATGGATCCATGACACCACCACCACCAGCCTGAGCCGCTGATACAAGGCAGGATGGATCCATGACACCACCAGCACCACCAGCCTGAGCCGCTGATACAAGGCAGGATGGATCCATGACACCACCACCACCAGCCTGAGCCGCTGATACAAGGCAGGATGGATCCATGACACCACCACCACCAGCCTGAGCCGCTGATACAAGGCAGGATGGATCCATGACACCACCACCAGCCTGAGCCGCTGATACAAGGCAGGATGGATCCATGACACCAGCACCACCAGCCTGACCCGCTGATACAAGGCAGGATGGATCCATGACACCACCACCACCAGCCTGAGCCGCTGATACAAGGCAGGATGGATCCATGACACCACCAGCACCACCAGCCTGAGCCGCTGATACAAGGCAGGATGGATCCATGACACCACCACCACCAGCCTGAGCCGCTGATACAAGGCAGGATGGATCCATGACACCACCAGCCTGAGACGCTGATACAAGGCAGGATGGATCCATGACACCACCACCACCAGCCTGACCCGCTGATACAAGGCAGGATGGATCCATGACACCACCACCACCAGCCTGAGCCGCTGATACAAGGCAGGATGGATCCATGACACCAGCACCACCACCAGCCTGAGCCGCTGATACAAGGCAGGATGGATCCATGACACCACCACCACCAGCCTGACCCGCTGATACAAGGCAGGATGGATCCATGACACCAGCACCACCAGCCTGACCCGCTGATACAAGGCAGGATGGATCCATGACACCACCACCACCAGCCTGAGCCGCTGATACAAGGCAGGATGGATCAATGCTTTCATGTTGTTGACGCCAAATTCTGACCCTACCATCCGAATGTCGCAGCAGAAATCGAGACTCCTCAGACCAGGCAACGTTTTTCCAATCTTCTACTGTCCAATTTCCATGAGCTTGTGCAAATTGTAGCCTCAGTTTCCTGTTCTTAGCTGAAAGGAGTGGCACTCGGTGTGGTCTTCTGCTGCTGTAGCCCATCTGCCTCAAAGTTGGACGTACTGTGCGTTCAGAGATGCTCTTCTGCCTACCTTGGTTGTAACGGGTGGTGATTTGAGTCACTATTGTCTTTCTATCAGCTCGAACCAGTCTGCCCATTCTCCTCTGACTTCTGGCATCAACAAGGCATTTCCGCCCACAGAACTGCCGCTCACTGGATGTTTTTTCTTTTTCTGACCATTCTCTGTAAACCCTAGAGATGGTTGTGCGTGAAAATCCCAGTAGATCAGCAGTTTCTGAAATACTCAGACCAGCCCTTCTGGCACCAACAACCATGCCACGTTCAAAGGCCACAAATCACCTTTCTTCCCCATACTGATGCTCGGGAGAACTGCAGGAGATTGTCCTGACCATGTCTACATGCCTAAATGCACTGAGTTGCCACCATGTGATTGGCTGATTAGAAATTAAGTGTTAACGAGCAGTTGGACAGGTGTACCTAATAAAGTGGCCGGTGAGTGTATATAATACCTGCCCCGCATATAGTGTGCACGGAGAAGAGACACTGTGCACCGGCACTAATACCTGCCCCGCATATAGTGTGCACGGAGAAGACACTGTGCACCGGCACTAATACCTGCCCCGCATATAGTGTGCACGGAGAAGAGACACTGTGCACCGGCACTAATACCTGCCCCGCATATAGTGTGCACGGAGAAGAGACACCGTGCACCGACACTAATACCTGCCCCGCATATAGTGTGCACGGAGAAGAGACACTGTGCACCGACACTAATACCTGCCCCGCATATAGTGTGCACGGAGAAGAGACACTGTGCTCCGGCACTAATACCTGCCCCGCATATAGTGTGCACGGAGAAGAGACACTGTGCTCCGGCACTAATACCTGCCCCGCATATAGTGTGCACGGAGAAGAGACACTGTGCACCGGCACTAATACCTGCCCCGCATATAGTGTGCACGGAGAAGACACTGTGCTCCGGCACTAATACCTGCCCCGCATATAGTGTGCACGGAGAAGACACTGTGCTCCGGCACTAATACCTGCCCCGCATATAGTGTGCACGGAGAAGACACTGTGCTCCGGCACTAATACCTGCCCCGCATATAGTGTGCACGGAGAAGACACTGTGCTCCGGCACTAATACCTGCCCCGCATATAGTGTGCACGGAGAAGAGACACTGTGCTCCGGCACTAATACCTGCCCCGCATATAGTGTGCACGGAGAAGACACTGTGCACCGGCACTAATACCTGCCCCGCATATAGTGTGCACGGAGAAGACACTGTGCTCCGGCACTAATACCTGCCCCGCATATAGTGTGCACGGAGAAGACACTGTGCTCCGGCACTAATACCTGCCCCGCATATAGTGTGCACGGAGAAGAGACACTGTGCTCCGGCACTAATACCTGCCCCGCATATAGTGTGCACGGAGAAGAGACACTGTGCTCTGGCACTAATACCTGCCCCGCATATAGTGTGCACGGAGAAGACACTGTGCACCGGCACTAATACCTGCCCCGCATATAGTGTGCACGGAGAAGAGACACTGTGCACCGGCACTAATACCTGCCCCGCATATAGTGTGCACGGAGAAGAGACACTGTGCACCGGCACTAATACCTGCCCCGCATATAGTGTGCACGGAGAAGAGACACTGTGCACCGGCACTAATACCTGCCCCGCATATAGTGTGCACGGAGAAGAGACACTGTGCACCGGCACTAATACCTGCCCCGCATATAGTGTGCACGGAGAAGAGACACTGTGCACCGGCACTAATACCTGCCCCGCATATAGTGTGCACGGAGAAGAGACACTGTGCACCGGCACTAATACCTGCACCGCATATAGTGTGCACGGAGAAGACACTGTGCTCCGGCACTAATACCTGCCCCGCATATAGTGTGCACGGAGAAGAGACACTGTGCACCGGCACTAATACCTGCCCCGCATATAGTGTGCACGGAGAAGAGACACTGTGCACCGGCACTAATACCTGCCCCGCATATAGTGTGCACGGAGAAGAGACACTGTGCTCCGGCACTAATACCTGCCCCGCATATAGTGTGCATGGAGAAGAGACACTGTGCACCGGCACTAATACCTGCCCCGCATATAGTGTGCACGGAGAAGAGACTGTGCACCGGCACTAATACCTGCCCCGCATATAGTGTGCACGGAGAAGAGACACTGTGCACCGGCACTAATACCTGCCCCGCATATAGTGTGCACGGAGAAGAGACACTGTGCTCCGGCACTAATACCTGCCCCGCATATAGTGTGCACGGAGAAGACACTGTGCACCGGCACTAATACCTGCCCCGCATATAGTGTGCACGGAGAAGAGACACTGTGCACCGGCACTAATACCTGCCCCGCATATAGTGTGCATGGAGAAGAGACACTGTGCACCGGCACTAATACCTGCCCCGCATATAGTGTGCACGGAGAAGAGACTGTGCACCGGCACTAATACCTGCCCCGCATATAGTGTGCACGGAGAAGAGACACTGTGCACCGGCACTAATACCTGCCCCGCATATAGTGTGCACGGAGAAGAGACACTGTGCTCCGGCACTAATACCTGCCCCGCATATAGTGTGCACGGAGAAGAGACACACTGCACCGGCACTAATACCTGCCCCGCATATAGTGTGCACGGAGAAGAGACACTGTGCACCGGCACTAATACCTGCCCCGCATATAGTGTGCACGGAGAAGAGACACTGTGCACCGGCACTAATACCTGCCCCGCATATAGTGTGCACGGAGAAGACACTGTGCTCCGGCACTAATACCTTCCCCGCATATAGTGTGCACGGAGAAGACACTGTGCTCCGGCACTAATACCTGCCCCGCATATAGTGTGCACAGAGAAGAGACACTGTGCTCCGGCACTAATACCTGTCCCGCATATAGTGTGCACGGAGAAGAGACACTGTGCTCCGGCACTAATACCTGTCCCGCATATAGTGTGCACGGAGAAGAGACACTGTGCTCCGGCACTAATACCTGTCCCGCATATAGTGTGCACGGAGAAGAGACACTGTGCACCGGCACTAATACCTGCCCCGCATATAGTGTGCACGGAGAAGAGACACTGTGCACCGGCACTAATACCTGCCCCGCATATAGTGTGCACGGAGAAGAGACACTGTGCACCGGCACTAATACCTGCCCCGCATATAGTGTGCACGGAGAAGAGACACTGTGCACCGGCACTAATACCTGCCCCGCATATAGTGTGCACGGAGAAGACACTGTGCTCCGGCACTAATACCTTCCCCGCATATAGTGTGCACGGAGAAGACACTGTGCTCCGGCACTAATACCTGCCCCGCATATAGTGTGCACGGAGAAGACACTGTGCTCCGGCACTAATACCTGCCCCGCATATAGTGTGCACGGAGAATAGACACTGTGCACTGGCACTAATACCTTCCCCGCATATAGTGTGCACGGAGAAGACACTGTGCTCCGGCACTAATACCTGCCCCGCATATAGTGTGCATGGAGAAGAGACACTGTGCACCGGCACTAATACCTGCCCCGCATATAGTGTGCACGGAGAAGACACTGTGCTCCGGCACTAATACCTGCCCCGCATATAGTGTGCACGGAGAATAGACACTGTGCACCGGCACTAATACCTGCCCCGCATATAGTGTGCACGGAGAAGAGACACTGTGCACCGGCACTAATACCTGCCCCGCATATAGTGTGCACGGAGAAGACACTGTGCTCCGGCACTAATACCTGCCCCGCATATAGTGTGCATGGAGAAGAGACACTGTGCACCGGCACTAATACCTGCCCCGCATATAGTGTGCACGGAGAAGAGACACTGTGCACCGGCACTAATACCTGCCCCGCATATAGTGTGCACGGAGAAGAGACACTGTGCTCCGGCACTAATACCTGCCCCGCATATAGTGTGCATGGAGAAGAGACACTGTGCACCGGCACTAATACCTGCCCCGCATATAGTGTGCACGGAGAAGAGACACTGTGCACCGGCACTAATACCTGCCCCGCATATAGTGTGCACGGAGAAGACACTGTGCTCCGGCACTAATACCTGCCCCGCATATAGTGTGCACGGAGAATAGACACTGTGCACCGGCACTAATACCTGCCCCGCATATAGTGTGCACGGAGAAGAGACACTGTGCACCGGCACTAATACCTGCCCCGCATATAGTGTGCACGGAGAAGAGACACTGTGCACCGGCACTAATACCTGCCCCGCATATAGTGTGCACGGAGAAGAGACACTGTGCACCGGCACTAATACCTGCCCCGCATATAGTGTGCACGGTCAGCAGCAATACTCAGGCAGGCTGTGGCGTTACCAAGGGGCCCAAAGAGTGCCAAGAAAATATTCCCCACACCATGACACCACCAGCACCAGCCTGACCCGCTGATACAAGGCAGGATGGATTCATGACACCACCACCACCAGCCTGAGCCACTGATACAAGGCAGGATGGATCCATGACACCACCACCACCAGCCTGAGCCGCTGATACAAGGCAGGATGGATCCATGACACCAGCACCACCACCAGCCTGAGCCGCTGATACAAGGCAGGATGGATCCATGACACCCCCACCACCAGCCTGAGCCGCTGATACAAGGCAGGATGGATCCATGACACCACCACCACCAGCCTGACCCGCTGATACAAGGCAGGATGGACCCATGACACCACCACCACCAGCCTGAGCCGCTGATACAAGGCAGGATGGATCCATGACACCACCACCACCAGCCTGAGCCGCTGATACAAGGCAGGATGGATCCATGACACCACCACCACCAGCCTGAGCCGCTGATACAAGGCAGGATGGATCCATGACACCACCACCACCAGCCTGACCCGCTGATACAAGGCAGGATGGATCCATGACACCACCACCACCAGCCTGACCCGCTGATACAAGGCAGGATGGATCCATGCTTTCATGTTGTTGACGCCAAATTCTGACCCTACCATCCGAATGTCGCATCGGAAATCGAGACTCCTCAGACCAGGCAACGTTTTTCCAATCTTCTACTGTCCAATTTCCATGAGCTTGTGCAAATTGTAGCCTCAGTTTCCTGTTCTTAGCTGAAAGGAGTGGCACCCGGTGTGGTCTTCTGCTGCTGTAGCCCATCTGCCTCAAAGTTGGACGTACTGTGCGTTCAGAGATGCTCTTCTGCCTACCTTGGTTGTAACGGGTGGCGATTTGAGTCACTGTTGCCTTTCTATCAGCTCGAACCAGTCTGCCCATTCTCCTCTGACCTCTAGCATCAACAAGGCATTTCCGCCCACAGAACTGCCGCTCACTGGATGTTTTTTCTTTTTCGGACCATTCTCTGTAAACCCTAGAGATGGTTGTGCGTGAAAATCCCAGTAGATCAGCAGTTTCTGAAATACTCAGACCAGCCCTTCTGGCACCAACAACCATGCCACGTTCAAAGGCCACAAATCACCTTTCTTCCCCATACTGATGCTCGGGAGAACTGCAGGAGATTGTCCTGACCATGTCTACATGCCTAAATGCACTGCGCTGCCGCCATGTGATTGGCTGATTAGAAATTAAGTGTTAACGAGCAGTTGGACAGGTGTACCTAATAAAGTGGCCGGTGAGTGTATATAATACCTGCCCCGCATATAGTGTGCACGGAGAAGACACTGTGCTCCGGCACTAATACCTGCCCCGCATATAGTGTGCATGGAGAAGAGACACTGTGCACCGGCACTAATACCTGCCCCGCATATAGTGTGCACGGAGAAGACACTGTGCTCCGGCACTAATACCTGCCCCGCATATAGTGTGCACGGAGAAGACACTGTGCACCGGCACTAATACCTGCCCCGCATATAGTGTGCACGGAGAAGAGACACTGTGCACCGGCACTAATACCTGCCCTGCATATAGTGTGCATGGAGAAGAGACACTGTGCACCGGCACTAATACCTGCCCCGCATATAGTGTGCACGGAGAAGAGACACTGTGCACCGGCACTAATACCTGCCCCGCATATAGAGTGCACGGAGAAGAGACACTGTGCTCCGGCACTAATACCTGCCCCGCATATAGTGTGCACGGAGAAGACACTGTGCTCCGGCACTAATACCTGCCCCGCATATAGTGTGCACGGAGAAGACACTGTGCTCCGGCACTAATACCTGCCCCGCATATAGTGTGCACGGAGAAGAGACACTGTGCACCGGCACTAATACCTGCCCCGCATATAGTGTGCACGGAGAAGAGACACTGTGCACCGGCACTAATACCTGCCCCGCATATAGTGTGCACGGAGAAGAGACTGTGCACCGGCACTAATACCTGCCCCGCATATAGTGTGCACGGAGAAGACACTGTGCTCCGGCACTAATACCTGCCCCGCATATAGTGTGCACGGAGAAGAGACTGTGCACCGGCACTAATACCTGCCCCGCATATAGTGTGCATGGAGAAGAGACACTGTGCTCCGGCACTAATACCTGCCCCGCATATAGTGTGCATGGAGAAGAGACACTGTGCACCGGCACTAATACCTGCCCCGCATATAGTGTGCACGGAGAAGACACTGTGCTCCGGCACTAATACCTGCCCCGCATATAGTGTGCACAGAGAAGAGACACTGTGCTCCGGCACTAATACCTGTCCCGCATATAGTGTGCACGGAGAAGAGACACTGTGCACCGGCACTAATACCTGCCCCGCATATAGTGTGCACGGAGAAGAGACACTGTGCACCGGCACTAATACCTGCCCCGCATATAGTGTGCACGGAGAAGAGACACTGTGCACCGGCACTAATACCTGCCCCGCATATAGTGTGCACGGAGAAGAGACACTGTGCACCGGCACTAATACCTGCCCCGCATATAGTGTGCACGGAGAAGAGACACTGTGCACCGGCACTAATACCTGCCCCGCATATAGTGTGCACAGAGAAGAGACACTGTGCTCCGGCACTAATACCTGCCCCGCATATAGTGTGCACGGAGAAGAGACACTGTGCACCGGCACTAATACCTGCCCCGCATATAGTGTGCACGGAGAAGAGACACTGTGCTCCGGCACTAATACCTGCCCCGCATATAGTGTGCACGGAGAAGAGACACTGTGCACCGGCACTAATACCTGCCCCGCATATAGTGTGCACGGAGAAGAGACTGTGCACCGGCACTAATACCTGCCCTGCATATAGTGTGCACGGAGAAGAGACACTGTGCTCCGGCACTAATACCTGCCCCGCATATAGTGTGCACGGAGAAGAGACTGTGCACCGGCACTAATACCTGCCCTGCATATAGTGTGCACGGAGAAGAGACACTGTGCTCCGGCACTAATACCTGCCCCGCATATAGTGTGCACGGAGAAGAGACACTGTGCACTGGCATTAATACCTGCCCCGCATATAGTGTGCACGGAGAAGACACTGTGCACCGGCACTAATACCTGCCCCGCATATAGTGTGCACGGAGAAGAGACACTGTGCACTGGCTCTAATACCTGCCCCGCATATAGTGTGCACGGAGAAGAGACACTGTGCACTGGCTCTAATACCTGCCCCGCATATAGTGTGCACGGAGAAGAGACACTGTGCACCGGCACTAATACCTGCCCCGCATATAGTGTGCACGGAGAAGAGACACTGTGCTCCGGCACTAATACCTGCCCCGCATATAGTGTGCACGGAGAAGAGACACTGTGCACTGGCTCTAATACCTGCCCCGCATATAGTGTGCACGGAGAAGAGACACTGTGCACCGGCACTAATACCTGCCCCGCATATAGTGTGCACGGAGAAGAGACACTGTGCACCGGCACTAATACCTGCCCCGCATATAGTGTGCACGGAGAAGAGACACTGTGCACCGGCACTAATACCTGCCCCGCATATAGTGTGCACGGAGAAGAGACACTGTGCACCGGCACTAATACCTGCCCCGCATATAGTGTGCACGGAGAAGAGACACACTGCACCGGCACTAATACCTGCCCCGCATATAGTGTGCACGGAGAAGAGACACTGTGCACCGGCACTAATACCTGCCCCGCATATAGTGTGCACGGAGAAGAGACACTGTGCTCCGGCACTAATACCTGCCCCGCATATAGTGTGCACGGAGAAGACACTGTGCACCGGCACTAATACCTGCCCCGCATATAGTGTGCACGGAGAAGAGACACTGTGCACCGGCACTAATACCTGCCCCGCATATAGTGTGCACGGAGAAGAGACACTGTGCACCGGCACTAATACCTGCCCCGCATATAGTGTGCACGGAGAAGAGACACTGTGCACCGGCACTAATACCTGCCCCGCATATAGTGTGCACGGAGAAGAGACACTGTGCTCCGGCACTAATACCTGCCCCGCATATAGTGTGCACGGAGAAGAGACACTGTGATGATTGGGGGTCTGTGCTGGTGATACTGTTGGGTGTGATGATGGGGGGGCTGTGCTGGTGACACTGTTGGGTGTATGTGGGTGGGGGGGCTGTGCTGGTGACACTGTTGGGTGTGATGGTGTGGGGGGGGCTGTGCTGGTGACACTTTTGGGTGTGATGGTGTGGGGGGGCTGTGCTGGTGACACTGTTGGGTGTGATGGTGTGGGGGGTCTGTGCTGGTGACACTGTTGGGTGTGATGGTATGGGGGGGGCTCTGCTGGTGACACTGTTGGGTGTGATGGTGTAGGGGGGGGGTATTGCTGGTGACACTGTTGGGTGTGATGGTGTGGGGGGGCTGTGCTGGTGACACTGTTGGGTGTGAGGGTGTGGGGGGCTTTGCTGGTGACTCTGTTGGGTGTGATGGTGTGGGGGGCTGTGCTGGTGACACTGTTGGGTGTGATGGTGTGAGGGGGGGGCTGTGCTGGTGACACTGTTGGGTGTGATGGTGGGGGGGGCTGTGCTGGTGACACTGTTGGGTGTGATGGTGTGGGGGGGCTGTGCTGGTGACACTGTTGGGTGTGATGGTGTGGGGGGCTGTGATAGTGACACTGTTGGGTGTGATGGTGTGGGGGGGGGCTGTGCTGGTGACACTGTTGGGTGTGATGGTGGGGGGGGCTGTGCTGGTGACACTGTTGGGTGTATGTGGGTGGGGGGGCTGTGCTGCTGACACTGTTGGGTGTATGTGGGTGGGGGGGCTGTGCTGGTGACACTGTTGGGTGTATGTGGGTGGGGGGGCTGTGCTGGTGACACTGTTGGGTGTATGTGGGTGGGGGGGCTGTGCTGGTGACACTGTTGGGTGTATGTGGGTGGGGGGGCTGTGCTGGTGACACTGTTGGGTGTATGTGGGTGGGGGGGCTGTGCTGGTGACACTGTTGGGTGTGATGGTGTGGGGGGGCTGTGCTGGTGACACTATTGGGTGTGATGGTGTGGGGGGCTGTGCTGGTGACACTGTTGGGTGTGATGGTGTGTGGGGGGGGGGCTGTGCTGGTGACACTGTTGGGTGTGATGGTGTGGGGAGGGGCTGTGCTGGTGACACTGTTGGGTGTGATGGTGTGGGGAGGGGCTGTGCTGGTGACACTGTTGGGTGTGATGGTGTGGGGAGGGGCTGTGCTGGTGACACTGTTGGGTGTGATGGTGTGTGGGGCTGTGCTGGTGACACTGTTGGGTGTGATGGTGTGGGGGGGCTGTGCTGGTGACACTGTTGGGTGTGATGGTGTGGGGGGGCTGTGCTGGTGACACTGTTGGGTGTGATGGTGTGGGGGGGCTGTGCTGGTGACACTGTTGGGTGTGATGGTGTGGGGGGGCTGTGCTGGTGACACTATTGGGTGTGATGGTGTGGGGGGCTGTGCTGGTGACACTATTGGGTGTGATGGTGTGGGGGGCTGTGCTGGTGACACTGTTGGGTGTGATGGTGTGGGGGGCTGTGCTGGTGACACTGTTGGGTGTGATGGTGTGGGGGGGCTGTGCTGGTGACACTGTTGGGTGTGATGGTGTGGGGGGGCTGTGCTGGTGACACTATTGGGTGTGATGGTGTGGGGGGCTGTGCTGGTGACACTATTGGGTGTGATGGTGTGGGGGGCTGTGCTGGTGACACTGTTGGGTGTGATGGTGTGGGGGGCTGTGCTGGTGACACTGTTGGGTGTGATGGTGTGGGGGGCTGTGCTGGTGACACTGTTGGGTGTGATGGTGTGGGGGGCTGTGCTGGTGACACTGTTGGGTGTGATGGTGTGGGGGGGCTGTGCTGGTGACACTGTTGGGTGTATGTGGGTGGGGGGGCTGTGCTGGTGACACTGTTGGGTGTATGTGGGTGGGGGGGCTGTGCTGGTGACACTGTTGGGTGTATGTGGGTGGGGGGGCTGTGCTGGTGACACTGTTGGGTGTATGTGGGTGGGGGGGCTGTGCTGGTGACACTGTTGGGTGTATGTGGGTGGGGGGGCTGTGCTGGTGACACTGTTGGGTGTATGTGGGTGGGGGGGCTGTGCTGGTGACACTGTTGGGTGTGATGGTGTGGGGGGGCTGTGCTGGTGACACTGTTGGGTGTATGTGGGTGGGGGGGCTGTGCTGGTGACACTGTTGGGTGTGATGGTGTGGGGAGGCTGTGCTGGTGACACTGTTGGGTGTATGTGGGTGGGGGGGGGTTTGAATCCAAATACAAACAAAGGTAAATGGCCGCACTCTTGAGCTCTTTGTTCACCATGTGACAGCGGATCCGTTGCTGGACTCTTCCTGTTCATGTAATGTGCAGTGAGTTTCTCCCTCGTTACGTTTGCTCAGTATATTTCCAGCTCTCCTGTCCTGTCTGCAGAGCCCCTGGCTGCCCCGCCACCGCCGGGTCTCCCAGAGTCCTCGCTGACGTTTCTGGCCACGCTGGCGAGCAGCACGCCGGAGGAGATAGAGCTGCAGCTGCAGGAGCGCATGGAGTTCAGCAAGAGAGCCGTGTCCTGCATCCTGGAGACCTCCACCAAGCTGCATGGCCGGATGCAGGAGCTGTGCCAGCGGACTCACAGCGCAGGTAAGTGGTGTGTGACACAGAGGATTCTGGGACATGGCGGACATGTTATTCCTCTACGTCCTCTATAGACTCTGAACAGGTGGACGAGACGCAGCGGACTCTGAACAAGGAGGTTTTCAGTGAGAATCACAAGCTCCAGGACCTGGCCACCGTCCTGCAGGAGAAGCACCATCGCATCTCTCTACAGGTAGGTGACGGCACACACTCCCAGAGATGGGCGCGCTCGTCTGCAGACATGACAACCTCTCTGTGCCATCTCCCCAGCATCATGAACTCCAAGACAGAGTCATCTCCTCAGAAACCAAAGTGTCTGAGATGGAGCGCAGCATCGAGGACCTGCAGTGGGACATAGAGAAGCTGCGCAAGCACGAGCAGAAGCTGAACCGTCACCTGGCCGAGGCGCTAGAGCAGGTATGGACCGCCGGCGCTACAGGACATGCGCAGAACCCTGACCGCCGGCGCTACAGGACATGCGCAGAACCCTCACCGCCGGCGCTACAGGACATGGGGCTCCTGCGCAGAACCCTCACCGCGGGCGCTACAGGACATGGGGCTCCTGCGCAGAACCCTCACCGCCGGCTGTAGCTTTATTCCTTGGTCAACATGAAAACACAAATTACCCAGAATACGGTAAACGCTTTTGGCATCTAAGACGCAGTTTTTATTAAGTAAAAGTCGTCTTATCGGAAGTATCCAGCTCTGCCGCGACCCTGTGACCTGGTCTAGGTGTGTCCCTGCCCGTCCTGACCAGCGTGGTGATTGCTTCCAATAGGAAGTGGTCAGGCCACACGATGCTGCCACGTGCCGCGACTGCATGGAGGAGAAGACCATGCAACGCCGCTCCCCGTCGCAGGAAGGGGGAGGAGCAGATAAAGGAAGGGGAGGGGAAGTGTTAAATCCCTGCAGCCCCACAGTGTAACCGATGGAAGACACCCCGCCCGCACACAGGCTCCGCAACAACCACCCCGGCCCCGCCCGCACACAGGCTCCGCAACAACCACCCCGGCCCCGCCCGCACGCACACTGGCTCCGCAACAACCACCCCGCCCGCACACACACAGGCGCCGCAACAACCACCCCGGCCCCGCCCGCACACAGGCTCCGCAACAACCACCCCGGCCCCGCCCGCACACACACAGGCTCCGCAACAACCACCCCGGCCCCGCCCGCACACAGGCTCCGCAACAACCACCCCGGCCCCGCCTGCACACACACAGGCTCCGCAACAACCACCCTGGCCCCGCCCGCACGCACACAGGCTCCGCAACAACCACCCCGGCCCCGCACGCACGCACGCAGGCTCCGCAACAACCACCCCGGCCCCGCCCGCACGCACACAGGCTCCGCAACAACCACCCCGGCACCGCCCGCACGCACACAGGCTCCGCAACAACCACCCCGGCCCCGCCCGCACGCACACAGGCTCCGCAACAACCACCCCGGCCCCGCCCGCACGCACACAGGCTCCGCAACAACCACCCCGGCCCCGCCCGCACGCACACAGGCTCCGCAACAACCACCCCGGCCCCGCCAGCACGCACACAGGCTCCGCAACAACCACCCCGGCCCCGCCCGCACGCACACAGGCTCCGCAACAACCACCCCGGCCCCGCCCGCACGCACACAGGCTCCGCAACAACCACCCCGGCCCCGCCCGCACGCACACAGGCTCCGCAACAACCACCCCGGCCCCGCCCGCACGCACACAGGCTCCGCAACAACCACCCCGGCCCCGCCCGCACGCACACAGGCTCCGCAACAACCACCCCGGCCCCGCCCGCACGCACACAGGCTCCGCAACAACCACCCCGGCCCCGCCAGCACGCACACAGGCTCCGCAACAACCACCCCGGCCCCGCCAGCACGCACACAGGCTCCGCAACAACCACCCCGGCCCCGCCAGCACGCACACAGGCTCCGCAACAACCACCCCGGCCCCGCACGCACACAGGCTCCGCAACAACCACCCCGGCCCCGCACGCACACAGGCTCCGCAACAACCACCCAGCAGTTCAAAAACCTCAATGGCCCCATTCACCCTCACTCTGACTATAGAGCCCTACTTCCCCCCCCCCCCCCCCCCCCAACTTATTGTAGCTTCTCCATGTCTGCTTGTTTTCTCTTGTAGTTGAACTCCGGGTACCATATTTCCGGAAGCTCTGGAAGTTTCCAGGGAGGACAGACAACGCTGACTGTGCAGAAGGTAATTCTTCCCTATGGACCCCCTAGCTCCATGTCTTCCATCCTCTCGGTCGCTGACGTCTCTGTCTCTTTGTCCAGTTTGAAATGCTGAACGCAGAACTGGAGCAGAACCAAGAACTGGCCAACAGCCGCATGTGTGAGCTGGAGAAGCTGCAGAACGAGCTCCAGGCTGCCGTGCGACTCAAGGAGAAGCTGAAGGTAGGCCCGGCTGAGATCTGCCTCACAGAAGGGTCTCCACACTCAGGGGCTTCCTTATCAAGTGTCTACTCCTACAGCTGGACCTGAGAACCCTCCCCGAGGAGGCAGTGAGGAACACCCAGGACTTCCGCTGTCTTCAGTCTCAGTTCTCGCTGCTTTACAATGAGTCCCTCCAAGTGAAGACCCAGCTGGATGAGGCGCGAGCTCTTCTCCTCAGCACAAAGAACAGCCACCTGCGTCAGATTGAGCGCATGGAGGTGGGTCTCATCCCGGGGGTCACCACATACTTGGCATCTGCCCTGGTCATGACTATGAAATGTCTGCCTCCCCAGAGCGACGAGTTGTCAGTCCAGAAGAAGCTGCGCACTGAGGTGATCCAGCTGGAGGACACCCTGGCACAGGTGCGCAAGGAGTATGAGATGCTGAGGATCGAGTTTGAGCAGAACCTGGCCGCCAATGAACAAGCAGGTAACATTCATCACAAAGTAAGGCTGAGCCAATGCTACACGGTGAGGGTCTTGTGGGTGTGACCGCCATGTCTTACAGGCCCCATTAATCGTGAAATGCGTCATCTGATTGGAAGTCTCCAGAATCACAACCACCAACTAAAGGGTGACGTCCAGCGATACAAGCGCAAGGTCCGAGATGCCCAAGGAGAGGTGAGCAAGGTGAGGGAGGGAGCTAGAAGGGTCTGGACTATGATGGGAGCCAGTGCAGAGGGTGCATACTCCTCACTTTCCTTTCTGTTTAGATGCGTCTACAGATACCCCAGTGTCCAGCGTCTGGACCGTCCAGCACCGATGTCTCTTCTCCAGCCGTCAAAGAAGAAGAACCTACAGCAGCGCCAACCGAAGTGAAGAAAGAGCCGCCTGTGGTGGCAACAAGAGACCCAGAAACGCCAACCACCCCCGAGGTAAAGAAAGAGGAAGAGGAGCTGAAGAAAGAGCTGGAACGCAGCAAGACACGAGAGCGAGAATTGGAACGGGAGCGCGAGAAGGAACGGGAGCGCGAGAAGGAGAGAGAACGAGAGAGAGACAAGCAGAAGGGCGAAGACACAAAGAGAAAGGACACAGATATCCTAAAGCAGCTCCGAGCAGATCTCAAGTAAGAGGAGACTTCTGCCGCCCCGCGTGTCCCCCGCCGCCCTCTGAAGAACACTAATCACTTGTGTACATTCCTGCAGGAAGGCCCAGGAGAGCCAGAAGGAGATGAAGCTGCTCCTCGATATGTACAAATCTGCCCCCAAGGAACAGAGGGACAAAGTGCAGCTCATGGCAGCCGAGAGGAAGACCAAGGCTGAGGTGTGTGGCTGGAGCCGCAGTGCCCGGGAGGGATTCCATCTAACGTCCTGACATCTTGCCCTTTGCCCCTGGCAGGTGGAGGAGCTGCGCTTACGGGTTCAGGCTCTTGAAGAAAAGGATCGGAGAGAAAGGAAGAAGTTGGCCGATGAGGAAGCATTACGCAAGATCAAACTGGCCGAAGAGCAGATAGATCACTTACAGCGGAAACTCAGCGCAACCAAGCAGGTAAGTGGACGTCCAGCCGAGGGCGACCGTGTGTGCGGGTCTGGGCCGAGGGCGACCGTGTGCGCGTGGGAAGGGTGGGTCTGGGCCGAGGGCGACCGTGTGTGCGTGGGTGGGGGGTCTGGGCCGAGGGCGACCGTGTGAGCGTGGGGGGGGGGGGGGGTGTCTGGGCCGAGGGCGACCGTGTGTGCGTGGGAAAGGGGGGGGGGGGGGTCTGGGCCGACGGCGACCGTGTGTGGAGGGGGTGGGGGGGGTTGGATCTGTACCGGGGGTGTCTTGCTTGAGGCTGGCGCAGTGTCTGGGAGGGAGCTGTGTCTGGCCCATGGGTGCTGCCGTGACTGGGGTCTGGCCCACGTGCCCCGCCACGTCCATGGATCTGGCCTGGCGGGTGTTTTGAGTACCTGTTCTTTATGTGCAGGAGGAGGAGGCTTTGTTGTCTGAGATGGACGTGACGGGACAAGCGTTTGAGGACATGCAGGAGCAGAACATCCGCCTGATGCAGCAACTGCGAGAAAAAGATGATGCAAACTTCAAGCTCATGTCCGAGCGGATAAAATCTAATCAGATCCACAAACTGCTGCGGGAGGAGAAGGAGGAGCTGGCAGAGCAAGTGCAGGGCCTGAAGACACAGGTAAGGCCACACTGGACAGAGGGGATGAGGGGGTATAGGAGGACCAGGCTGGCGGTGGGGCGGAGTATAGGAGGACCCGGCGGGCGGGCTGGCTGGCGGTGGGGCGGAGTATAGGAGGACCGGGCTGGCTGGCGGTGGGGTGGAGTATAGGAGGACCCGGCGGGCTGGCTGGCGGTGGGGCGGAGTATAGGAGGACCCGGCGGGCTGGCTGGCTGGCGGTGGGGCAGAGTATAGGAGGACCGGGCTGGCTGGCGGTGGGGCGGAGTATAGGAGGACCCGGCGGGCGGAGTATAGGAGGACCGGGCGGGCTGGCGGTGGGGCGGAGTATAGGAGGACCAGGCTGGCTGGTGGGGAGGGCTATAGGAGGACCGGGCTGGCTGGCTGGTGGGGAGGGTTATAGGAGGACCGGGCTGGCTGGCGGTGGGGCGGAGTATAGGAGGACCAGGCTGGCTGGCGGTGGGGCGGAGTATAGGAGGACCAGGCTGGCTGGCGGTGGGGCGGAGTATAGGAGGACCCGGCGGGCGGGCTGGCGGTGGGGCGGAGTATAGGAGGACCCGGCGGGCGGAGTATAGGAGGACCGGGCGGGCTGGCGGTGGGGCGGAGTATAGGAGGACCAGGCTGGCTGGTGGGGAGGGCTATAGGAGGACCGGGCTGGCTGGCTGGTGGGGAGGGTTATAGGAGGACCGGGCTGGCTGGCGGTGGGGCGGAGTATAGGAGGACCAGGCTGGCTGGCGGTGGGGCGGAGTATAGGAGGACCCGGCGGGCGGGCTGGCGGTGGGGCGGAGTATAGGAGGACCCGGCGGGCGAGTATAGGAGGACCGGGCGGGCTGGCGGTGGGGCGGAGTATAGGAGGACCAGGCTGGCTGGTGGGGAGGGCTATAGGAGGACCGGGCTGGCTGGCTGGTGGGGAGGGTTATAGGAGGACCGGGCTGGCTGGCGGTGGGGCGGAGTATAGGAGGACCAGGCTGGCTGGCGGTGGGGCGGAGTATAGGAGGACCCGGCGGGCGGGCTGGCGGTGGGGCGGAGTATAGGAGGACCAGGCTGGCTGGCGGTGGGGCGGAGTATAGGAGGACCAGGCTGGCTGGCGGTGGGGCGGAGTATAGGAGGACCCGGCGGGCGGGCTGGCGGTGGGGCGGAGTATAGGAGGACCCGGCGGGCTGGCTGTCTGGCGGTGGGGCAGAGTATAGGAGGACCCGGCGGGCGGGCTGGCGGTGGGGCGGAGTATAGGAGGACCGGGCGGGCGGGCTGGCGGTGGGGCAGAGTATAGGAGGACCCGGCGGGCTGGTGGGGAGGGTTATAGGAGGACCGGGCTGGCTGGCTGGTGGGGCAGAGTATAGGAGGACCCGGCGGGCGGGCTGGCGGTGGGGCGGAGTATAGGAGGACCGGGCTGGGGGCGGAGTGGAATGGCAGGGCCACATTGGATGAGATCAGGTGGAGCTTCTTGCTCGTTCTCGTTAGATTTTTGTCCTGTTGAAGACTTGTAGATAGTCCCTGATGACCAGAGCCACCTTCTAGGACCTACCTGCAGTGGTGGGGGCTCGGTCATTCCCTCTGGGCTCCTCAGGCCACATGTTCTGCTGACCAATAAAGCAGATGGAAGAGTAACTACACCTCATGGCTACTTACCTGCTAGGTTGATGCTCAGCTGCTACAAGTGCAGAAACTGGAGGAGCGGGAGCGGGTGCTGCACACCTCGCTGGGTGCCATAGAGAAGGAGCTGACCCTCAGAACCCAGGCGCTCGAGATCCAGAAGAGGAAGGTGAGGACAGGGGCATCTGTCACCATGGGGCGGGGGGCTCAGGGCGACCCTCCTGGTGACCGGACCTTCTCCTCTCCTAGGCGGTGGAAGCGGCACAGCTGTCCGAGGACCTGAAGGTTCAGCTGGAACATATAGTCAGCACCCTGCGAGACACCCAGAGCTTCGTGTGTGACAACCGCTCCGCCAAGGAGAAGGAGTCCTTCAGCCTGAAGCGGGCGCAGGTATTGTATAACACAGACCCCCCGGCACAGGGTCTCGTATGACCCCCCCAGACCCCCCCCCCGGCACAGGTTCTCCTATGACCCCCCCCCCCCCCCCAGACTCCCCCCGGAGCAGGGTCTGGTATGACCCCCCCCCCCAGACTCCCCCCGGCACAGGTTCTCCTATGACCCCCCCCCCAGACTCCCCCCGGCACTGGGTCTGGTATGACCCCCCCCCCCCCAGACTCCCCCCCCCCGGCACAGGTTCTCCTATGACCCCCCCCCCCAGACTCCCCCGGCACTGGGTCTGGTATGAATCCCCCCCCCCCCCAGACTCCCCCCGGCACTGGGTCTGGTATGACCCCCCCCAGGCTCCCCCCGGCACTGGGTCTGGTATGACCTCCCCCCGGCACTGGGTCTGGTATGACCCCCCCCAGACTCCCCCCGGCACTGGGTCTGGTATGACCCCCCCCCCCCAGACTCCCCCTGCACTGGGTCTGGTATGAGCCCCCCCCCCCCCCCAGACTCCCCCCGGCACTG
>NW_027285696.1:0-30387 GCF_040894005.1 Engystomops pustulosus | reverse complement strand
TCATTGGTGAAAGCAAACAAGTCCTGACAATCTGGGTTAAGAGGAACAGAGAAAAAAGTGTTAGCTAGGTCAATCACTGTTAAACTCACTGAAGTTCCTGGGATTTGTGCTAACAAAGTGTGAGAGTTTGGAACAATAGAAGTGATTGTTTCGGTAACTGCATTAACCAGATGGATATCATGTACCATCCGATATGTCTCAGGTTGTCCCTTAGCGGTTTTATTTACCAGGAAAAGAGGAGTGTTGACTACAGATGATGTTTTCTTTATGGCTCCTGCTGATAATAAGTCTTTTCTGTTTCACACACACTGAGGTTTTTCCCCTGCAATCAGAGTGACCATCATGGGATTGACTGGCCTGTTTTGGTTGCTTTTAGGTTTGTCAGGGCTGGGAGTCTGTGGACCCTCTGGACCACCACAGGAGATGGTACCAGCCGACACCTGGGACCGGTGTCTAAGTGGCACCCAATCTTCACCAGAGACCACCGCAAAGCGGGATGGACTTGGTGCGGCGGGATAGCACCAGGTCGTTCCACAGGTGCGACAAGCCCGCGGTGGCTGCCAAGGTAGTGATGCAGGAGACAGTCTGTACCCGGGGTGACGGCAGGAGAATAGCACAGGAAGGCACACTATGACTCACGTCAGGAATCGCAGGAACTGGCACACGGATCAGGAACACAGGAACGGACGGGCACACAGGAACGCAGGATTCACAGGAACGGACTGGCACACAGGAACGCAGGATACACAGGAACGGACTGGCACACAGGAGCGCAGGATACACAGGAATGGACTGGCACACAGGAACGCAGGATACACGGGAACGGACTGGCACACAGGAACGCAGGATATAGAGGAACGGACTGGCACACAAGCATGCAGGATACACAGGGGAGCTTTCTCTTCAGGGAAGGCATGAAGATCTGGCAAGGGTCACAAAAAGGGGCAGGAATTTATATCAGGGCAGCACCAATAATCAAAGTGCTTGCCCTTTAAATCTCAGCGAGCTGGCACGCGCGCCAAGCCGCGGGAGAAGTGGGGAACGCCGCTGGAGCCAGAGGAGGTAAGAAGCATCGGGCTCCGGGGATACACTGAGAGACACAGATGCGCCTGCGATCCGAGACAGGGATCACGGGAGCACCTGTAACAAGGTTCAGGTCTACGTTGTGTGCAAGTCTTATGAATTCATTTGGCTCAATCGCCCGAATCGTGCTGTTGGTAGCCCATTTTATTTGACAGATTAACTAGGAAATCATAATATGCCATTGGAGAGCAGAGGGGGTTGGGGGCTCTCTGAACATGCTGCAATAACTCTTTAGATTTTCAGGGTTTTATTTGCATGCATGTATCCTGTTACTGGCAGTTTTTAACCTATTGCTGGTTTGGCTTCAGTAACTATCTCATTAGTGTCCGGGTTACATACTTTGCCGGTTCCGGGAATGCCTGGTTCATATGACTTAACCACAACAGGTTGAGAGACTACTGGGCATACGTCAAACCAGTCAGGATTTTGATCTGAGATGCAGTCCTGAAGGACGAACACGAGATCGTTGCTTAGTCTGATTACTGTCTGTGTCTGGGGCAGTCGCAGTCACCAGTCTACCCCATCTTTCTACAGTCAATTTTCTTGCTACCTGCAACCAACCTTCTGCTTGGCTATGTCACTTTATATCCTGAAGCCATCCTCCATGAGTACGGAGGGTGTCTTTCCATTTTTACACATTCAATGGATCCTCCGTCATTTTTAACTTCCTCAGAACCCTCTGACATCCTTTTACCCACTTTTTTCCTTTTCTCTGGGCAACTAATTCTTCTGCTTCAACGGGTCTTTCCTCTTTATGGCTCTTACTATGCTGCGTTCCCATTATTTTCCTTTCCTTATTTGTGGGGTTTCTAATTGCTCCTTTTCAGTCGACCCAGGCACGTTACGATCGCCTTCCTCTGTTCACTCCTCCTGCAGTGACCATCACTGATTACTTCAATTAAACAGAGGTGGTAGAGACCGCACAACCTGGCATACACCTGGCCACGGTTTGTCTAAGCAAATTTCCTAACCTTATGAGATCCTACACAACATCCACAGTACAAAACACAACAGGACCAAGAGAACTGCTACCTCTATCGTGTAACCCCTCTTCATCAGAATAAGGGACAAATATAGACAAAAAGGAACCAAACAAGACAAAACAACGGACTTAGTCCTGTAAGACCAACAGTAGTGAGGGCAGAACGAAATTAGGACACTTTCTCACAGACAAAACCAGAAACCACAGAGGCAACAAGTTCAGGATGTGTTCCTATCCTGCAGTGCACTTGTCAGTTCCTTCGGTCGTGTCACCAGTTGTCAAGGTGGCAGTGTCCAGCCTGTGCCCACCCAAGAACACCAGATGTAAGGTTTGATAGAGACACACGCAATGGTATCTTGAAAGACTTCTGCTTTATTGTCTGACAGTATACTTCTTATAGTTAATACATGTGGTCAAGAACGGGGAACCAGTTAATCTTAGACATTATAGAGTAAAAGTGGTTACGGTACATCTTGTAACTATTGGCAAATAGTCCAGGCATCCATATTATTGCCTACATTACATTATTTGTTCTTTTATTATGCTGATTATGGTAAGTTAAGCTACTTCCGCAATCATATGTAGGGAAGCTAAATCTGAAGCAGACAAAATGGCTGTAAAGCAAATAAGATAAACTGGAAGATGGCAAGAGAAAGATTGGTGGATTAGAAATGATGATTGACTTTCACAAAATAAATGTTTTCTATCAAGTATTTATTTGAATCCTTTTTTTTTTTTAGAATGAACCCCTTAGTGATGCAGCCTGAAAAGGCTCTAGTGAACGGGTATTTTTAGCTAATTTTTGCATGCAGCGGTTTACGGGCCATAACATTTGTGTGTTACCTTAAAGATTTTTGCGGTGTTTTAACACATAGAATTAGTTAAAATGTTTATGTAATAAAAGTTTAAACTTTTTTTTACATTTTATTTGGGGTTATAGTACATATATTTTCACATTTTCAAATTAACTCAAAATGAACATTATTAATGAATTCTCTATTTTTTTTGGTTGTTTTGATATATAATATGTATAGTCTTGGGCAAAAGGGGCGATTATGGCAATGTTTTTTGTATTGTAGCGGGGTATTTTCTTTTAATTTTACAGGGAAATGTAAATGTATTTTTATTTAATAATTTTTATATGTCTGATTAGACCCAGCGGCTATGATTAACCCCTTTAGACCCAGCGACTCACGCTACTTCAGACCATATACACAGATTAACCATAAACACACAAACATACGTACCGTACTATATATAGACATACAGTATATAAACCATATACAGTATATACAGACAATTTCCTTTCATTTGCACACACACACACAGCATAAATACACACTTATACAACATATACAGATCACAAATACACATATACAGAATATGTACAGCATATGTACACATACATACAGTACCATATACAGACATATAACATATATACAAATCAGAGGTGTAACTAGGAGAGGCTGGGTCCCATAGCAAAGTTCAGAATTGGGCTTACCTTCCTGTTTAAAAAAACATATATAAACATATTTCTACATATTGTATACATTTATACACTCATGCATACATCGTATGCACATTATATATAGACACATATACTATATATACATATAATTACATATACAGCATATACACTCATTATATATACAAATACATACAATACAAACACACCATATACACATACAGCATATGCACACATATTGCATATATACACATACATACCTATATGTACATACATTTACAGTGTATACACACATATACATCGTATACCATGTACACACATACAGCATATTCATGCATACAGAATATTAACGCATACAACATATACACAGCATAAACACACATACATTATATACACCGTGCACACACATACAGCATATACACAAATATAATTGTATAATCACACATACAGAAGATACATACATATAACAAAACACATACAGCATATTCCACCATGTATACACATACAGCATATTCATGCATACAGGATATTCACGCATACAGCATGTACACAGCATATACACACACACATATATACATTATATACACCATGCACAACACATACAACGTATACACACATATAATCATATAAACACACATACAGAAGATACATACATATACAGCATATATCCACACAGATAATACACACTGTCAGACAGTTTTCTTATTCCACTGGTTATCAGAGGCCACAGATATGAATTCATCCAGCACAGTAACTGCAGACCATAATGGGGGAAGTAGACGGTAGGAAGTAGAGATGAGAGATTCCTAGTTCCGTTGTTCTGCTCTATCCGTCCTCTCCCAAAGTTTTCTAATCTTTGCTGCCATCTCAGGTGTGTATACATATTACATATTAAGCTATACTATATGCATCATAATATTTACTTATGGTACACATGCTCCATTCTTTAATGTGGCAGGTTAGATGGCCGTGCCTCTTTACACTAAAGACCACATAGAAAGTGCTATGGCTGCTCCCCTGTAGTTATACCTCTTTCCATGTTTACTCCCTACCTTGTATCTTTTGCATGTATTCTTGTATGTGATGTTTTAAACCAACTCTAGGTATTACTTGCTTTGTTATTTTCTTCTTATTTTAGTTCAATGATTGCACAAACTGACTCAGATTATTGAATGAGATAAGGTTCTAAATTATGTAAATAGTGCATGATCAGTATATAATTTCACACAATTTTTTAAGGATATCCTTAAATAAATGTATTCATTTACTGTAATGAGAGGCAGTGGCAGATTTTCTGAGACCTAGCTAACCTCTCTATTATCATCCCTTTACTGACATTTATTTCTGCTACTTACTCTCTGAAATATCAATTTACAACTCACATTAAAATATGTAGTGTGGAGGAAGGGCATAGTAGAAAGTGCTTTATTTACATAAATAATTCACTTTTACTGTACTTCTGTCTTCCAATATGCATTATACATTTTATATGCAATATACATTTTATAGTAATCTCAGAATTATTTGTACAATATGTATTGGAGATATTATAGCCAATAGCTACCATCTTTCTGCTCAAGAAAATTGATAATTGGACAAGGAGGGAACATTGCCAAAAGACAGTCATATAGCCAAAAGTATTGTCACTCCTAATGTACACACATGATCGCTTGACCTGAAAAGCCAACTAAAACTTTATGTTTGCTTTAATATAATGTAGCTTAACCCATCCATTTTGATATTACTAACATGGTTGTGTAAGAATAGGATTGTTTATTCGGCACTTGTATGCAGAAGATTTGGGGGTAGGCACTACAAAATAAGATGATAATTTGTACCCACACATCAAAGAGTAATCGAGTACCAAAAAAATTATGTAGGTTGACTAAAGATGATCACACCATCACATAAATACACACCAAGACACAAACATGAAATAAAGGTCATACACATACATAGAAAGGTGTAGTATGACCCATAACCACAGCAAACCCAATCCCCAATGAGATAATATGATATTGTAACAAACTAGCAAAAAGTCAGCTAGGGTCAATAAACCAATGATACTCGTAGATACAGAAAATTGAATAACAATCTGAAATAAGACTACATAGCTATACAATACCAAACCAGAATGTAAAGTGGACATTTAATGGACAAGTGGACATGAGATAAACTTGAAACCCTCTCTTATATCATTATTAATATGACTTCATCAGGGGTTTGCAAAAGTATGGTGTGTCGTGGTTTCCTACAGGTGATCCACATACTTATACTTCCAGATGTCATTTCCATGTGTCAACATATATTGTACAGTACCTCAAAAGCAACATAACATGCATAACAGTACATAACATCATGGAACATAACAAGCGGATATGGAAAGCCAGACTTTTAATGATGATAACACTATAGTGTTATCATCATCTTTGCCAAAGTGCACAATAAGCGCATAAACTCAGGCATAGAAAGAATATGACACATGAACTGAAAAATTACTATACAGCGCACAATTTTGCAATTGAAACATTATTATAAAAATTATAATATACAAAAAGCATAAAAAGTAGTTGTGGTATACTTCGTAGTATACTGCATTTTCTCCCCTACTATTTATTCTTGTATAATGGAATCTCCTATGATTCCTTTGGTCGATTGGAACCCAGTTGCAGCTCTCACTCTTAAACTCGCCTTGTCTCACCTTCACCCTCATCTTGTTCATTTACCCATAATCATATCCTTTTCAGATGTATACATTGCCATTCATTTTCCATGCTGATAAGGTCTGACCTCTTAACCCCCATCGGAAAATAAAGAGAACTTGTCACCAGCAAGGCCCTCCACGTACCTCACCAGTACCTTTTAGATGTCTTTATATATGTCCCATATGACTTTTTCCGCCTGCTCCGACTCTTCACCGAAAAGGGCGTGGCTTTGGCAGAGTGGAAACTCAGACACAATTAATATGTGTCGCTGCCATTTTTGGGCGCTGTAAACTGGCGGAAAGTAGACCAAAAGAAATTTGTTCTAGCAGGGACACAAAACTGTGCTATTGCACTCACACTAGGAGGTTTGCTGCTTTGGTACAGATTTTGCTCCCAGTGACAGAAAATGGTCTCGGCGCCAGAAATGTATGTGCACAGCTCCACAATATTAAATGTGTATCTTCTTTCTGAGAGTAGGTTGGTAACAAAGCCAATGCAGACATGCAGTCCCCCAGAGGCTTTGTGTGACTCAGCCCTGCTACATCATTAAACACTCCCTCATGAAGGATAGGATTGAGAGTGACACTGGATGTGAAGAGAAAACAACATTCCTCCTCTCTCTTTCCTAAGAAATTCTCTTCAGCTGGGTTAGCAGTGTTAATCTTATTGAGGAGGGCGGGGTAGTTTGACAATATACAACAGCTCCCTGCCTTCATGACTGGAACAGAGGACAACAATAAAGTCGTTTTTAGAAGAATGGTGGCTCTATTCCCTTGAATAGAGGCATCATTGGAAAATGTGTAAAGACATCTAAAAGGTGTTCTGTGTATTTTATAGGGGGAGGTCCCTGATGATAGGTTATCTCTAGACTTTTAATATTCCACCAAAAAAAGTAAAAAAACAGACAGATAAACATTATGTTTTAGTAGTGAAGAATATGGCTTTTAATGTGCTAATAGCACTTCTTAGTAAGTTTGCCTCACTATTAACATAGCATAAAGCTGGTATGTTAAACTTTGGGCATGTTATGTGGCTTTCAAGAGGTTTCCTATTGTATCTGTCAAATTTATAGCATACTTTTACCATTTTGAATGGCATTTGCTCTTACCTTTTTATGAGAAAAGTAGGCTTGATCTGATTGGGTACATTTGTAACATGTGCCTTAAATTAAGGTATTGCACCTTTTTGTTAAATTACACAAGACAACCACCAAAGTCCTTAAAGCTGAGTGTATTTATGTATGTCTTTATGTATTTATGAGACAAAAATTTTGAGACAAAATTTTCACCCCACACTTTCCAAAATACAGATATGAGCCACCATATATAGGAGCTATTGTCTGCTGCTTTTGTGACAGTTGGAAGCTGAGACGTAATTGGTTGCTATTCTGCCACAGGTCATTAATATGAGCTCTAACTGATAGGTTACTATAGGCAATGAGTAAAAGTCGCTTATGTGTGAGTTAATATGGATATAGGCAGGTAGATTGAGTGACCGAGAAACAGGCAGAGAGACAGGGAGCGTGTGAGTGACAGAGAGACAGACAGGGAGCGTGTGAGTGACAGAGAGACAGACAGGGAGTGTGTGAGTGACAGAGAGACAGACAGGGAGTGTGTGAGTGACAGAGACACAGACAGGGAGTGTGTGAGTGACAGAGACAGACAGGGAGTGTGTGAGTGACAAAGAGACAGACAGGGAGTGTGTGAGTGACAAAGACAAGCAGGGAGTGTGAATGAGAGACAGGCAAGGAGAGTAACAGAGACAAGCAGGGAGAGTGAGTGAGTGAGAGACAGGGATAGTGCAGGGATAGTGTGTGAGTGACAGGGATAGATGCCTAGACAGAAAGATATATATCAGTGATGGCGAACCTTTTAGAGGCCGAGTGCCCAAACTACAACAAAGACCCGCTTATTTATCGCAAAGCGCCAACACAAAAATTTAATTTGTGATTTATACTCCCTTCTCTGTCACAGTTTTCATTGATACCAGCACCCTGAGGACACCAATAAAGCAGAAAATAGTCCCTGGTAGAGCTGTCACTTTAAAATAGCTCTGTGCACAGCAAGTCCTGGGCTGTCTGGGACTGCAGGAAGATACCTGGAGTCATCTCTGGTGATGGCCTGAGTGCCCACAGAAAGGGCTCTGAGTGCCACCTCTGGCACCAATGCCATAGGTTAGCCATCAGTGATATATATTATATATTTTTTTTCATTTTGTTAACTAATTCTATTTTGTTATAGCTAAGAGCAGTTATTTACTATCCCGGGCACCGCCGGGAGCTAGTTCTAAATAAAAGTTGAATAATAAGGTTTAACCACTGTTGGAGATGGTAACTTGGCAGTTATTAACGCTTTATATTTTGATGTTCTCGAAAAATCGTTTGGTCTCGGGATCCAACCCTTTTGGCTAAAGTAAGTTAAAAAAAAGCTGTGCACCACTTTTTTAAAATGCAATTCGGAATTTGTTGTAAGAGTGTGGACGTTTCAGCCCCCTGGGCCTTTGTCAAACACAATGAGGATGTTGGGTGCTGTATGTATTGTGCATATAGCATGCTGAAATATGTCTCTTTATATTTTGAGTTTATTCTTATTTAGTAACCCATTGCTTTTTTTACTTTACTTGCAGCCCTTACATTATTGGAACTACTAATCAGCCAGTAAAAATGAGTCCAAACCATGGTCTTCACATAAGCTTCAGGTAATTATTCTGGAACTTGATAAGGTAATAAGTATGCACTGAAGAACACTTCATGTATTTTATTATTCATTTTTATGTTCATTCCTTATGTGACCACCAATACCAATTAAATAACACATATAAAACTTGGTATCTTCAGAAACAAACTTACCTGCATAATAATGTTTTTATGTTGAACAGTGAAAGTTAAAAATTTCAAATGCGTTGGAATTAAATATTTCCCCAATTTACTCAACACAGGTTCATAAAAGTTCATCAATAAATGCTATGTACTTCAAAATGGGGCGATCAAAAGAAGCCCTCACACGTCTGACCGAAAATGTAGGAAGTTATGGATTTTAAATGATGATGGTGAAAATAAAGACAAATAATACATAGATGTCTTGTCCCAAAATAGGCTAGTCAGTAAGGTGTTAAACATTAAATTACTGTAAAAAATGGGATATAATAGAAACCAACAATATTTTGTCTTTTACAGGATGCTGACTTTCTCTAACAATGTGGAACCAGCAAATGGTTTCTTAGGTCGATATTTACGTCGAAAGCTGCTAGAATCGCAGGGCAGCATTGGAACTGGACATGGAGAACTACTTAAGGTTCTTGACTGGGTGCCACGGTTGTGGTACCATTTGCACACCTTCCTGGAGAAACACAGTACTCCAGACTTCCTCATAGGTATACAAAACAACATTACTTTTATATTGTGTTGGTAGTTTAGCAACACAATTTTTTCAGTTACTTGTCATTAAGTCTTCCTCCTTTCCCTCGACTTATACTTATAACTTTACCGACAACCTAAGATGATTGGTATTTTTAATACATAAAGTTAAATAAATTAACTTTTGTGGATTTTACTATGGATTGCAGGTCTCCCATAAACAGGTTTCTTGTTTTTTCTTTATATAGGTCCCTGCTTTTTCTTATCCTGTCCTATTGGAATGGAGGATTTCCGTGTATGGTTTATTGATTTGTGGAACAACTCTATTATACCATACCTTTCAGAAGGAGCCAAGGATGGACTAAAGGCAAGCATGCTATTAAAATCTTGGGAAATGGGGTTTCTTGCCTTGATGGTCTCTTACTTTCCTTCTTGTTTATAGAAAAGGAAAAGCATGCAATTTTCTATTAATTTACCCTTGCCCACTGAGTAGTATATTGTAGCCCATTCAAACAACTTGCCAAAAGCATATATGGGATAAATACATATAATGAAACATGCCATCAAGATCCTCAAATGTCTCCTTACCACTTGCCACCTACTGGGATCTGAAGCCAGGAGATTGGTTTTGGATTTCCTGATCCACCAGAACCTCTTCTATACCACAAGGGGCCTAAATATCCTGCATGTGGGATCATATAAGAGCCCTACCTCCATCTACATCCTCATCCTTTAGGTGTAAGTGATCCCCTCCAGCTTTCCAACAAGTCTAGGCTCCGGATGTGAGGGGCTTTATTCAAATTTTGCCCTGGACTGCAGAGGCCCTTTTCCTGGTGACTCTTCCACCTCAGTTCATCAGAGAGAATCTTCTCTCCCCTGGACCTCCAGTTCTGGCACCTTTTTACTACCAGCCTCCTGCTTCATTTTGGATGCCCTAAGGATAACAGCCTGAAGTGAAGAAGAGAACACATCCTTCCACCTCGAGTAACCCATTGATAAATTCACATTGGGTCAGTGGACCTGCTTCCCTCTCCCCTTCTGTATAAAACAGGTTTCTCTACACGCTTTGCTTGGGAAATCTGATTTTTGTGACTTTTGCGCACTGCATCATAACACAAGTGAAGTACCCTCATCATCCATGCTTTCTGTCTGTGATGAAAATGGTGGAAACATAACAACCTTAACTTAACACCCCCTGTAGGAAAATTTGAAGGACAAGGGACCTGAAAAAAAGATAACACTCAGTCTCAACTGGACCTTCTACAAGTCACACAGCAAGTGATCATTGATGAGGCATTTTGTAAGCTAATGATCAAACTTTGCGAAGCAGAAGGTTAAGCAGATAGACAACTGCTCAGAAGAGACTCAGTATTCAGCCACAGCCTTACAAAATAGTCTGTTCCATCTCAACAGTATGCTCGCCTACATAAAAGACCACGAACAGAGGCATACAAACAATCTGCATCTAAGAGGAGTTCCAGAGACCATTCTTCCTCCCAAAATCACTGCACTCACCCTAGACCTACTTTGTCCACTTCTACCTGAAAACCAAGCAGCATCCTTGACCTTTGAAAGGGCCCAATAGAATCTTTGACCCAAGCCTAAAGATTGACAATAATTATAAACTGTAAGATGCTCAATTTTGCCAACAGGCACAACATTCTCAGAAAAGCCATAGAAGGAGCTGATTTGTCTCATGGAGAAGCTAAAATTTCACTTTTTCTAGATGTGTCTCCCTTCACACTGAACAAACTCCATCAACTGAAAACAATCAAAATGATGTTCTTCATGCTTGCAAGATTCAGTATAGATGATTATCCTGTTTGGATTGTCCTTTGTGCCTTGGGACTCCCTCCAGATTTTACACAGACAAATCAATCTACTTCCTCTCTGTGAGGAGCTGGGATAATTTTTACTGGGATAATATTTACTTGCTTCTCCTGCTACCTCCGCCGTACTCTCTGCCAGGAAACGGCTGGTGGCTCCAGGTGATTGAAAACTGTTCCAAAAAGAAGACTAACACAGAATGGAGAATGGATTAGATTCATATATCTATATATATATATATATATATATATATATATATATATATATATACATACACTCACCGGCCACTTTATTAGGTACACCATGCTAGTAATGGGTTGGACCCCCTTTTGCCTTCAGACCTGCCTCAATTCTTCGTGGTATAGATACAACAAGGTGCAGGAAGCATTCCTCAGAGATTTTGGTCCATATTGACATGATGGCATCACACAGTTCCTGCAGATTTGTCGGCTGCACATCCATGATGCGAATCTCCCGTTCCACCACATCCCAAAGATGCTCTATTGGATTGAGATCTGGTGACTGTGGAGGCCATTTGAGTACAGTGAACTCATTGTCATGTTCAAGAAACCAGTCTGAGATGATTCCAGCTTTATGACATGGCGCATTATCCTGCTGAAAGTAGCCATCAGATGTTGGGTACATTGTGGTCATAAAGGGATGGACATGGTCAGCAACAATACTCAGATAGGCTGTGGCGTTGCAACGATGCTCAATTGGTACCAAGGGGCCCAAAGAGTGCCAAGAAAATATTCCCCACACCATGACACCACCACCACCAGCCTGAACCGTTGATACAAGGCAGGATGGATCCATGCTTTCATGTTGTTGACGCCAAATTCTGACCCTACCATCCGAATGTCGCAGCAGAAATCGAGACTCATCAGACCAGGCAACGTTTTTCCAATCTTCTACTGTCCAATTTCGATGAGCTTGTGCAAATTGTAGCCTCAGTTTCCTGAAAGGAGTGGCACCCGGTGTGGTCTTCTGCTGCTGTAGCCCATCTGCCTCAAAGTTCGATGTACTGTGTGTTCAGAGATGCTCTTCTGCCTACCTTGGTTGTAACGGGTGGCGATTTGAGTCACTGTTGCCTTTCTATCAGCTCGAACCAGTCTGCCCATTCTCCTCTGACCTCTAGCATCAACAAGGCAGTTCCGCCCACAGAACTGCCGCTCACTGGATGTTTTTCTTTTTCGGACCATTCACTGTAAACCCTAGAGATGGTTGTGCGTGAAAATCCCAGTAGATCAGCAGTTTCTGAAATACTCAGACCAGCCCTTCTGGCACCAACAACCATGCCACGTTCAAAGGCACTCAAATCACCTTTCTTCCCCATACTGATGCTCGGTTTGAACTGCAGGAGATTGTCTTGACCATGTCTACATGCCTAAATGCACTGAGTTGCCGGCATGTGATTGGCTGATTATAAATTAAGTGTTAAGAAATTAGGACAGGTGTACCTAATAAAGTGGCCGGTGAGTGTGTATATATATATATATATATGCATTACAAAAAGTTTGGACACTCCTTCTCATTCAAAGAGTTCTCTGTATTTTCATGACATTAAACATTGGAGATTCACCCTACTCTGGGGTACTATACTTGGCTTCAGTGCCCCCCCCCCAACCTGCTGGATATCCCAGGTCCTCCCGCTAGATCTGACAGAACATGGCAACAGGTAGGCAATCGCTGAACCTTCAGACTCGTTTATTCGTTTGTTCACCAGGCACTGGAATGTGACATGTGTTTTGGTCATGCCAGTTGCTAACCTTTAATTTTTCTCAAATGTTAGGGAACATCGGCATTGGCCAATGCCACTTATTCAAATCCATAATCTTTAATGGTGTGGCACTGGCTAAGTGATCCAACATCTTTACCTTATGAGGCATCGGGTATGCATCAGAAACTTTGATGCCGTTTTGTTCCCTGTAGTCCACATAGACGAATGTGGTCTTGTCTCCTTTGCGAACAAGCATTACAGGTGATGCCCACACATTTTCTGAAATTTGGACCACCCACCTCTTCATCCTCTCTCACTATGTCAGATTTCACCTCTACAAAAGTCTGACATGTACCTTACTTAATGTATGGGTGAACTGTGTCTATGATTGGTGTGCCTAGTGGGGTCCCTCCTGATATGCCTGAAGTAAAGGCAAGGAAAATGTTACTTACCTCCCTCGGCTGAGATTTCTGAAATCCCGACAACTGGGTACTAACTATGGCATCCTCTGTGCCCCCTTCCCTCCTTTGCTGACATTACTTCATCATACAAGCCCTCGCCTTCTCTTTCCCTGACCAGGGGATCCGAGCACCATTGCAGGGCTGCTGGTGTGTGTGTCAGGTTATCCCCAGTGTGCAGGGCAGCACAGTTTGTCCGTCTCCTTCCATCTATAACCACAACAGCAGAAGCTCCAGCCTCAAAGACTGATTAGTTTCTGGGACAGTCTGGCTGCTGGTTACAGAGGAGATTGATACATCACACTTTCTGGGGGAAGAGCTGTGGGTGTGCACATACCACAATCCAAATGTACATTTAACCCCTTAAGGACGCAGCCTGTTTGCAGGTTAAGGCTCGCAACTTTTTTTTAAAATTTGACCAGTGTCTCTTCCTGTGGTAATAACTTTTCAACGCTTTAAGATATCTCTGTGATTTTGAGATTGTTTTCTCGTGAGACATTGTAGTTTATGTTAGTAGTGTCATTTCGGTGATCCGTTCCTTTTTTGGGGGGTAAAAATTCAAAAATTTAGGAAACATTTGAAAAAAATGACTATTTTCAAAGTTTCAAATGTTATACTTTTTAGACAAAAAGTGATACCACAAATTTTTTTTGATAGAAACCTTTTGCCATTGGTCTTCTTTTTATATCCATTATTTGTTTTAAGTTTCCATTTTTTTTATGGATGTGAGAAGGTTTGAAGTTTTAGTAGCAACTTCTCAGATTTTCTTGAAATTTGAAAAATGCGAACTTTTTGGTGATCAATTCAGTTTGGAAGTGCTCTATAAAGGCTTCTGTACTATATACCCCCACAAGTAACACCATTTTATGAACCTAACATCTCAACCTATTCAAATCAGCATTTAAGAAGTCTGTTAACCCTTTAATTATTTTTCCGGAAGCATATGAAAATGGAGTGGAAATTTTGAAATTTCAATTTTTGATTTCAACCTTTTCAATTTAGCCCTAAAATTGATACATTCAGAAGGAATTTGAGGTAAATATATATTCCTAATTTCTTGCCCTGCTTCTTCCGAGTACGGCAATACCAGACATGTGGATGTCAGCTGCTGTTTCCCCGCACAGTGATGTCCAGAACAGAGTTAGCGATACTGGGAATTTGGAAGGCCAATTTGGCTGCAAATATTTTGTGGTGCCACAGTGTAATTGAAGAGCCCCTGCAGTAAAAGTACAATAGAAAACCCCCCAAAATGTCACCATTTCGGAAACTAGACCCCTCAAAGAATTTATCGGTGGTTGTGGTGAGCATTTTAACCCCCAACACGCTGGTCAAAATTGAATGCAAAGTAAATGGTGCAGAGTAAAAATTGCGTTTTTATCTCAAAAATTTCATTTTAGTGCCTCATATACTGTGCCCAACCCATGCCACTTTAGACAAACACCCCAAAAATCCTTCTGCGGGTTGTCCCGAGTACAGCAATACCACACATGTGCCAATAATTTACAGACTGGGCACACAGAAGGGATGAGAACGGAAGGAGTGAAATTTTGATTTTCCAGCTCCGTTTTCACATGTTTGGATTTGGAGTGCCATGTCATGATGGCAGGGCCCGTGAGGTGCCAGTGCAATAGAAACCCCCAATAAATTATACCATTACGGAAACTAGACCCCTCAAAGAATTTATCGGTGGTTGTGGTGAGCATTTTAACCCCTGACACGCTGGTCAAAATTGAATGCAGAGTAAATGGTGCAGAGTAAAAATTGCGTTTTTATCTCAAAAATGTCATTTTAGTGCCTCATATACTGTGCCCAACCCATGCCACTTTAGACAAACACCCCAAAAATCATTCTGCGGGTTGTCCCGAGTACAGCAATACCACACATGTGCCAATAATTTACAGACTGGGCACACAGAAGGGATGAGAACGGAAGGAGTGAAATTTTGATTTTCCAGCTCCGTTTTCACACGTTTGGATTTGGAGTGCCATGTCATGTTGGCAGGGCCCGTGAGGTGCCAGTGCAATAGAAACCCCCAATAAATGACACCATTACGGAAACTAGACCCCTCAAAGAATTTATCGGTGGTTGTGGTGAGCATTTTAACCCCCGACACGCTGGTCAAAATTGAATGCAGAGTAAATGGTGCAGAGTAAAAATTGCGTTTTTATCTCAAAATTTCATTTTAGTGCCTCATATACTGTGCCCAACCCATGCCACTTTAGACAAACACCCCAAAAATCATTCTGCGGGTTGTCCCGAGTACAGCAATACCACACATGTGCCAATAATTTACAGACTGGGCACACAGAAGGGATGAGAACGGAAGGAGTGAAATTTTGATTTTCCAGCTCCGTTTTCACATGTTTGGATTTGGAGTGCCATGTCATGATGGCAGGGCCCGTGAGGTGCCAGTGCAATAGAAACCCCCAATAAATTATACCATTACGGAAACTAGACCCCTCAAAGAATTTATGGGTGGTTGTGGTGAGCATTTTAACCCCCGACACGCTGGTCAAAATTGAATGCAGAGTAAATGGTGCAGAGTAAAAATTGCGTTTTTATCTCAAAAATGTCATTTTAGTGCCTCATATACTGTGCCCAACCCATGCCACTTTAGACAAACACCCCAAAAATCATTCTGCGGGTTGTCCCGAGTACAGCAATACCACACATGTGCCAATAATTTACAGACTGGGCACACAGAAGGGATGAGAACGGAAGGAGTGAAATTTTGATTTTCCAGCTCCGTTTTCACACGTTTGGATTTGGAGTGCCATGTCATGTTGGCAGGGCCCGTGAGGTGCCAGTGCAATAGAAACCCCCAATAAATGACACCATTACGGAAACTAGACCCCTCAAAGAATTTATCGGTGGTTGTGGTGAGCATTTTAACCCCCGACACGCTGGTCAAAATTGAATGCAGAGTAAATGGTGCAGAGTAAAAATTGCGTTTTTATCTCAAAATTTCATTTTAGTGCCTCATATACTGTGCCCAAACCATGCCACTTTAGACAAACACCCCAAAAATCATTCTGCGGGTTGTCCCGAGTACAGCAATACCACACATGTGCCAATAATTTACAGACTGGGCACACAGAAGGGATGAGAACGGAAGGAGTGAAATTTTGATTTTCCAGCTCCGTTTTCACACGTTTGGATTTGGAGTGCCATGTCATGTTGGCAGGGCCCGTGAGGTGCCAGTGCAATAGAAACCTCCAATAAATGATACCATTACGGAAACTAGACCCCTCAAAGAATTTATTGGTGGTTGTGGTGAGCATTTTAACCCCCAACACGCTGGTCAAAATTGAATGCAAAGTAAATGGTGCAGAGTAAAAATTGCGTTTTTATCTCAAAAATGTCATTTTAGTGCCTCATATACTGTGCCCAACCCATGCCACTGTAGACAAACACCCCAAAAATCATTCTGCGGGTTGTCCCAAATACAGCAATACCACACATGTGCCAATAATTTACAGGCTGGGCACACGGCAGGGGTCAGGAAGAAAGAAGCACAATTTAGGTTTTCAAGCTTCGTTTTCACTAGATTGGTAATGGGGGGTACCCCCGAGGTACCAGTACAATAGAAACCCCCAAGTAGTGAACCCATTTTGGAAAGGGCACCCCTCAAAGAATGTATGTAGGCTTGTATGAGCATTTTAACCCCCAACACGCTGGCCAAAATTGAATGCAAAGTAAAGGGTGCAGAGTAAAAATTGTGTTTTTATCCCAAAAATGTCATTTTAGTGCCTCGTGTACTGTGCCCAACCCATGCCACTTTAGATAAACACCCCAAAAATCATTCTGTGGGTTGTCCCAAATACAGCAATACCACACATGTGCCAATAATTTACAGGCTGGGCACACGGCAGGGGTCAGGAAGAAAGAAGCACAATTTAGGTTTTCAAGCTTCGTTTTCACTAGATTGGTAATGGGGGGTACCCCCGAGGTACCAGTACAATAGAAACCCCCAAGTAGTGAACCCATTTTGGAAAGGGCACCCCTCAAAGAATGTATGTAGGCTTGTATGAGCATTTTAACCCCCAACACGCTGGCCAAAATTGAATGCAAAGTAAAGGGTGCAGAGTAAAAATTGTGTTTTTATCTCAAAAATGTCATTTTAGTGCCTCGTGTACTGTGCCCAACCCATGCCACTTTAGACAAACACCCCAAAAATCATTCTGCGGGTTGTCCCAAATACAGCAATACCACACATGTGCCAATAATTTACAGGCTGGGCACACGGCAGGGGTCAGGAAGAAAGAAGCACAATTTAGGTTTTCAAGCTTCGTTTTCACTAGATTGGTAATGGGGGGAACCCCCGAGGTACCAGTACAATAGAAACCCCCAAGTAGTGAACCCATTTTGGAAAGGGCACCCCTCAAAGAATGTATGTAGGCTTGTATGAGCATTTTAACCCCTAAGGTGCTGGCTAAAATTTAATACAAAGTGAGTAGTGCAGAGAAACAATTGTATTGCAATTTATCAAATATGCCATTGAAGTGACAAAAGTATTTTGCCCAACTCATGCCACTGGGGAAAAACACATCAAAAATCATTCTGCGGGTTACCCCGGTTAGGGCAATACCCCATAGGAGGCAATAATCTGTAGGATGGAGACACGACAGGGCTCAAAAGGGAATAACTTGTTGGAGCACAGACATTGTACATTTTTTTTTTCTTTTTGGCATCATGAAAGATTTGTAGATGCCAATAGGGGCCAGTACAGTAGAAACCCCTAAGAACTGACCCTATTTTGGAAACTACACCCCTCCATGAATTAATCTAGGGGTATAGTTAGCATTTTAACCCCACAGGTGGACCCCTGAAAAAGTGCATAATGGATAGTGCATAGTAAAAAATATCCATTATGTCATTTTGTGCCCAGCTGCTGCCATGGGAGACAAACACCCTAAAAATCATGATGCATGTTTTCCCGGGTAAAGCATACGGGACAGTAATCTACAGGCTGGGCACATGGCAGGGCTTAGAAGGGATGGTGCGGCATGCGGCATGATGTATAAGCTGTGCGTCAGGGTAACTACAGGGTACTCTAAAAATCCAGGGATGTATGATAAATTCGGAAGCAATCTTTCATACATAACCCTGGTTTTTCTGGGCATGTCTCACAGTGATGAATGGTGTCCTTCCGAATGCCATTTTTGGAGCACACCCTGCACCTCTTCTGTGTCCTTCCCTTGCTGGCTGTTTGGGAAACTACTCCTGGAAAGTGCTGCCCTGGTACAATACGTGATGGGGCCTCACTTCCAGATGTGCTAGCACTCCCCCCTTCCTGGTCTCCAAAAAGAAAGTACTTTATTACCACCTCTTGAAATTCCAGGAAAGTTCCCCTCTGGCCGGCATATCGATGCAGCACATAAGCATTATACAATGCCATCTGCATCATGTGCACGGCCAGCTTCTTGTACCACACCCTCGACTTCCGCATGGCATTGTACGGCTGAAGCACCTGGTCAGACAAGTCCACCCCTCCATGCCGCACTATTTCTGGAAGTGAGGCACTTGAACAGGGTGGTGCTGGTGTAGAAATTGTCCAGGTAGAGGTGGTAGCCCTGGTCCAGCAGTGGGTGCACTAAATCCCACACTATCTTCCCTGTAACACCCAGGAAGGGGGGGCATTCTGGGGGCACTATAGTGGAGTCCTTCCCTTCATATATCCTGAACTTGTATGTGTACCCTGATGAACTTTCGCACAGCTTATACATCTTCACACCATACCTTGCCCTCTTATTGGGCAGGTACTGGCGGAAGTGAAGTCTCCCTTTGAATTGTACTAGGGACTCGTCTATGCTCACATGTTTGGCGGGGGTATATGCCTGGGCAAACTTGGCACTAAAATGATCTAATATGGGCCTGACCTTAAATAACCGATCATAACTGGGGTCACCTCTGGGTGGGCACTGTGTGTTGTCAGTGTAGTGCAAAAACTTATGGATGGCTTCAACGCGCATCCTTCTCATTGCCATGCGGAACATGGGGGTGTGGTACAGTATGTCTGTGCTCCAGTAGTCCCTTATTGAAGGCTTCTTTACTATCCCCATAAGGAGTATTATGCCCCAATACTTGTGCATCTCTGCTGCAGTGAAAGGGGTCCACCTGTACGGTTGTGCAATATGTTGTGCAGCGTAGAGATTTGTCTGAAATATAATAATATTCAGCAGCGCCTCATCAAAAAAAAACTTTAAAAAGTCCAAAGCTCTGAGCCCTGTCGTGTCAAAGTTAATTCCAGGATGGCCCAAAAAGTCAGGGATCTGAGGGGTATAATTATCTGGGGCTACCCATGTGGGGTCAGTGGAAGCCCCAGACGCTTCTCCTGCAGAAGTCCCAGAAACTTCTCCTGCAGAAGTCCCAGGCACTTCTCCTGCAGAAGTCCCTGGAACCCTACGGCGCCTTCTTGGGGGTCCTTCCAGGTCAGTGGAAGATGAGCAGGAGGATGATGATAGGTAAAAGGGACCATCATCCCCACTAGCTGACTCGGTGTCAGAGGCAAGCATGTTATATGCCTCCAACACGGTGTACGTCTTCTGAGACATTGCACACAAAAAAAATAGAGAACTAGAAAATAGATAATGTGCACCAAACTACACGGATAAACCGTCTAGCAGGCACACAAAAAAAAATATAATGCACACCAAACTACACGGACAAGCCGCACAGATGGCACACACAAAAAATAATGTGCACTAAACTACACGGACAAGCCGCACAGATAGCACACAAAAAAAAAAAAGATAATGCACACCAAACTACACGGACAAGCCGCACAGATGGCACACACCAAAAATAATGCGTACTAAACTACACGGACAAGCCGCACAGATAGCACACAAAAAAAATAATGCGCACTAAACTACACGGACAAGCCGCACAGATAGCACACAAAAAAAATAATGCGCACTAAACTACACGGACAAGCCGCACAGATAGCACACAAAAAAAAAAAGATAATGCACACCAAACCACACGGACCAGCCGCACAGATGGCACACAAAAAATAATGCGCACTAAACTACACGGATAAGCCGCGCAGATAGCACACAAAAAAAAATAATGCGCACTAAACTACACGGACAAGCCGCACAGATAGCACACAAAAAAATAATGCGCTCTAAACTACACGGACAAGCCGCATAGATAGCACACAAAAAAAAAGATAATGCACACCAAACCACACGGACCAGCCGCACAGATGGCACACACAAAAAGTAGCTACGTACGGGTACACCTACGGCGCTCTGGAAAAAAATATTACCAGGCACCGAAAAAAAAACCAAAAAGGCGCTACAAATGCACCTAGCTTGCCCTAAGACAAACTAACTACCGCTAAGACTGCTAAAGATTCTGTGCAGCGCTATTCACACGGCGCACTGAAAAGTGCGTCCAGTGCAGAACAACGCTAACACAGCGCACTGAAAAGTGCGTTTGGGTTCAGAAGGGACAGACAGGGAAAAACGGAAGACACGTGGGATCACACAAGGCGATCACACAGGGAACACACAGGACACAGGAAAAAACAGATAGGGATGGGAATTTGTAGGGAACAATAGGGATCAGATAAGGATCAGAACACTATTTATAGTGTAAAAGTGTATTTTGGTGCACACAGTAACGCTCTCTCCTCTCTCCAGTGATACCAAACCAAAATGGTGCCGCTGGAGGAAGAGGAAGGGGCTAAAACCACGTTTTTTAGCCCAAAATCGCTGTAATTGGCCAGTCAGGTTTGACTGGCCAATCACGGCGATCGGCGGGCGGGACCGATTTGATTGGTCGGGTGACGGAGACAGGAACTCCTCCTGCCTCTGTCACCCAAATCTCGTCCCGATGTCACCACGTCGCGAGACGTGGTGACAATTCTAAAATCCTATGCGCTCGCGCCGTAGCTGTACTGCGCTGAGCGCTAATCGTCGGAAGCTGCGCAGTACAGCTACGGCGCGGAGCGCTAAGGGGTTAATAACATTTTCTGATGCTATACAGTCACTGGCTTCCACACTACTGCTAGACTGACAGACATCATCTAAGACAGGTGTAGGTACATTCACATTAACAGCAGTATCTAATGCTATGTCATCTCTAGCTTCCACATTACAGTTAGCATGATTGTTACTTCATATGCAGTAGGTTGTGATTTCATTTCTATCACTAGGATTGTACATGCTATTTACAGCATTGGGTACCACATTTCAATCAACAGAGCCTGATAAATAACTACAAGCTATATCTATATCAGAACTATGCATGCAAACATCATCTAACACAGTTACATTTACTATAGGTTTATGCAGATAATCAGTAGACAGTTCTATTACATCATTTGACTATCACAGTATTTGGTAGGCACAGTCTCAATATCACAGCACTCAACTCACAGTACCACAGCACTCAACTCATGTGTGACATTGAGTGTGCCAGGGTCCTCCTTGGCATCCATGGGCAGATATTTGGACAGTAACCATCCCAAATCAGTCCCCAAAACTTTGGTGTGAATGTTATCTGTTATCCCCACCTCCATCATCCCTCTTCCCACCCCCCAATCCAGGTACAAGCGTGCAAAGGGCAAGGCTGGGGTGAGGCCTCCAATGCCAGCAATGGGATGAGATCCTTCGGTTTGACAAGTGATGGGTGCGCAAGGGTCATCTTTGCACCGGTATCCCTCTAACCCACTGTGACATTTTCACTAGCCACCCTCTTATTCCCACCCACAAACAAAACAGAAGATGAAGAAACCATTGGTGTGGGCAAAGGGATGGTCTCCCTCTTCTCTCGAACACGTAATGCTGATAAGCATTCTTGATAGCACACAAAAGATCTGCGGTGGTCTCCTGCCAACTTGGGTGATGAAGGAGGCGTGCCCCAGAAGCTTTGTAGCCGTAAGCGTTGACACGCGGCTTGCCCCCCTTCCATCCTGCAACAGCAGGCTTCCGTGCCTCAGGAAGTTCATCCACATCCGCGATACAGGTGTGGACGAACTGATCCATGGTCATGAGATTGTCCACATCTTCTAGAGTGGTCACACACCATCCGGGGACCATTGTTTAAACAGGGTTCGTAACTTGATGGCATGCTCTGCATAGCTATCTGCATCCGCACGCTTTACAATCTTGAACTGTTCCCGGTACACCTCTGGTGTTTAACTTCTGGTAAGTGAGGTTAAACCGCTCTATCAGATCCTTTTTTTATAGCTTTATAATCATACTTCTGGGCCCATTCAGGAGGTGGCAGTTGAAACAGCTGGAGAAATAGAGAAAGAGAAGTGTTTATACCGCTAGGGCCACTGGCGCCGCCATGTACAGCCGGTTGCTGAGAGACATCTTGTATCGGTTCCTCTGAGGCTGGAGGTCCCTGGTCCGGTTCCACAGAAGGATGGGACTGTACATCAAACACTACCAGCGCTTGAATTATCTCCGCCTTGTTCTGGCCCATTAGTATCAGCCTTGCATCCGTTTCTGTACACCTCTGCCATGGTGGTCTAACTAAGCAAACAAAAGATAGAAAAGAGGGGGAGGGGAACTGTTTTGCACATATGTATATTCACTGACTAGTATGAGTGTACTGAGTTTCTTGCTTGTGGACTGTTGTATTAGGAATACTTAGAAAGACTTCCAGTTCTGACACCAGTATATGAAGGCAGGGGAGAGCGGAGCTCTGTAGCACAGGGCCCTAATAATGACCCCTCCGCTGCACAAATGACAAAATAAACAGCGCTTATAGCACTTACTGACACTGGAAACCGGAGAGACGCAACAGGATAGGTGGAGGGTCTCCTGCGATCCTACAGACAGTGGGAATAAAGAGAAACGCTGTGCAGAGGGAGGATGTGACAGAGGAAGAAGGTGGTGAGTCAGACACCAGCTCGCATGCTAGTCAGCAACCGCAAATTAACTGCCAACGTCTGGCAAAGGAAGTGGTACAGAGAATGGTCCCCAACAGACAAGATGTAGTGGCCATAGCTATTGCAGATTCTCTTAGAATGCTGCAAAATGAAATAGAGACCAATACTGAGAGAATTGAGGGCACTGAGCAGCACATATCTTCGCTTGAGGATGACACATGGGGTTATGGCATGAGGAAAGAATCTGGTGGCAGAAAACCATAGACTGTCTGAAAAACTGGATGACTTGGAAAACAGGTCGAGATGGAGCAATCTCTGTTGGCAAATACTTTATGCAGCGACCAAGCACACTGCCACGGCTACTGGGTATGGACAAAAAGACATTTGTATAGAGAGCTCATAGAATTGGCCCACCTAGGCCTGCGCGCTACCCATCTACACAACCATCAGGGATAGGGAAGCAACCTAGGCACTCCATTGCAAAATACCTAAATTATGCAGATAAGGAACAAATCCTAAGAGCGTATAGAAGACGAAAGATAGTGATAGGGAGCCAAGATCCTACTTTCATCGCACTACTCAACAGAGCTCACCAAAGAGACCCCGTGTGTTTAGTGGACTGTGCAGAGAACTATATAAACGCACGTGGAAGTTCCAGCTCATGTTCCTAGCAAGCCCAAGAGCTGGAAACTTTTGGTCTGTATCTTATATATATTACCCCCTCACCACAACAGCATCACCTGAGAGAGCAAACCCAGTCTTTAAAAATCTGCACCTTCTTCATCTCCTCAGTATGGTTTCCTGTCCCTACGGAAGACACAGTGGGATCCCCAGTGAGGTCCCCTGAAGTACCTCCGGTGGGCTATATGTAGCTCGGAGGATGGTCGCTGATAAATGTAAGTCTAACTCTTGGCTTTTCCTGGAAACAGGAAAAGACAATAATACTGACCACGGATGCAAGCTCAGGGTCTTTTTGCCACCAAGAAAAAAAGACAAGTGGAAAAATAATTCTGTTCTCTTCAGTCCACTAGACAGATCATGGGCGATGGATGCTCTTTCAGTGAGGTGGGAGTTCAGGCTTGCTTATGCCTTTCCCCCACTGGTCCTGCTACCAAGGGTCTTGAGGAAAATCAGACAGGATCATGCGAGCATAATTCTGATATAGGTGTGTTGGGGGAATTATCCGATCTGTTTTGTAAGGCCCCTTACACAAAAGTCCTGGAGGATAGAGTTATTCTTCTCACTGATCCGGCTTTTGTACCAAAGGTAGCATCCAAATTCTATAGATCACAGGAGGTCATCCTTCCTTTTTTCTGTGCAAATCCTGGATCTGAGTGTCCCAACTTAGATGTGAGACAAGCACTTTTAGAATATTTAGAAAGAACCTCTTCTTGGAGAAAATCGGATAGTCTTTTCATCCTATATGGTGGTAGGAATAAAGGTAGAAAGGCATCTCCTAAACGATAGCTAGGAGTGTCCTTAGGAGGAAATCGCTAGCTTGATCCATCAAGCTAGCAATTTCCTCAGCCTATTCGGCAGCATAAATGCCCAGTCCTGGACGGTTGAGGGCCCACTCCACTAGAGCAGTTGCTACATCCTGGACTGATTTTATGGACAGGTCTATAGACGAAATTTGTCAGGCAGTCACATGGTCATCCCCTCACACCTTCTTTAGGCACTACCGATTTTAATCTCTCTGGTGGTGCTGTCGTGGTGAGGGGATAATAGGTCATTTTCATTCCCGGAACCACGACAGCACCACTTAGTTCCCTCCCTGTTGTTTGAAACACTTGATGAAGTTTTGGTTTGGTGATGGCTATTCACTAGGTGTCGTGTGGGAGTGGTTTAATTAACCTGATATTGGGAGTCTCAACAGCTCTATGGAAAAATATTGAGGAGAAGGAGGTGCAGGCTTTTAAAGGCTTGGTTTCCTTTCCAGGGGGCGGACCCCTCTCTCCAGTTCAGACTGGCTGTAAAATGTGTATATAAAGATGAGGTGCAGAGTTTACAAGATGAGCGTGTACATCTTTCAGTCAAGATGAGGTGCAGAGTGTACTTTAACCAGTTCGCGACCGCCCGCCATGTATTCACGGCAACGGTCGGATCGCGCTGCATGGAGAGGGCATGAAAAAATTACGGAAGGGAGAGGCCTCCCTTATCCCTCATTAACACTTCTTGTTTAATGCGTACCTTCTTCCTCCCCCATAGAAGTTTATTAATAATCCTCCGAATAAGGCCAAACCATTTCTTGTCAATCCAGCATGGGCAATTACATAACACAAACAATATTTGGGGCAATAGTATACTTTTAATTAGCACCACCCTCTCAGCTCAATTCAATGGGAGGGAAGTCCATGTGTTCACCTTGCCCTTCAATTTTGACAAGAGGGGAACCAGGTTCAGTGCAACATAATCGGCCACGCTGGAACTAACTTTTATACCTAGATACTCCAAGGAATGAGAGCTCCTCAAGTCTAGATGTTCCAATTGACGCAAGATTCCTCGTTGAGAGGCAACAAAATAGATTTCTGCACATTAATCTCGAAGCCTGAGTATCTTCCAAACTCGTTAATCACTTTTAAGGCTTTCGGTACCGACGTCACTGAGTCTTTCAAGCAAAGGAGAATATCATCGGCGTAGAGCATGATCTTATTGGAAGGTCCCCCATACCCTGCTCCCCCAATCTGCTCACTAGACCTGACCTTTATGGCCAAAGGCTCAATAAACAGAGCAAATAACAGGGGAGACAGGGGACACCCCTGTCTTGTTCCCCTAGTTAGAGAAAAAAACAAAGAGAAATCACCATTCACTCTAATGCAAGCCCTTGGAGTGATATAAAATAATTTAACCCATTGCACAAAATTATAACCCAAGCCAAATCTATGCATAACTTTCCAGAAGAAGTCCCACTCCACCCTGTCAAAGGCCTTAGAGGCATCCAGTGACAGGATGGAGCGGGAGCCCCCCCGGCCCAGCTGCAGACTCGAAAAGAGCCGCCTAATATTTGTACTAAAATGGCGCCCTGCCACAAAGCCACATTGATCTTTATGTACTAATGCTGGAACCACCGTTTTTAATCTATTTGCCAGTAACTTAGCCATCAGCTTTGCAACCGCATTTAAAAGTGAAATCGGTCGGTAAGATTCCCCTTCTAATGGATCTTTATTTTTTTTATGTATCAAAACAATTCCTGCCTCATACCAAGACTCAGGAAGTTTGCCCCCAACCTGTGCATCTTCCCATACCTCAACCAAAAGAGTCATGAGAAGAGAATCAAATCTCACAAAGATCTCCAGTGATAACCCATCCAAACCCAGGGCGGCATTACGTCTTGAGGAAATCAGTGTTTCCTCCAGTTCTTTAACTGATATCGGTAGGGACAGTTGAATTCTCTTTTCTTCCTGTAATTGGGGAAAACAGATACCGTCCAGATACTTTTTAATATTCTCTAATGTGACCTCCAGGTCAGAAGAGTAAACATTATGAAAAAACCTCAAGAATTCAGCCTTGATCTCACTTTGGCTATTCACGATTTCCCCCAAGTTGTTCTTAATTGCCTGTATTCTATTTACCTCCTGATTTTTCCTTACTTTCTGTAAGAGCCTTCTAGTTGATAATCTGCTCTCGCAGTGGGCAGACTGATTTAGAAAGAATAGTTTTTGCATTGCTTTATTGGCAAGAAATTCATTATACGTTTCTTGAGCCGGTTTCAGACTCAGACTATCCAAGCTACTTTGTGCTCTATTCTCCTGAAAAGCCTTCTCCCACTTTTTGACTTCTACCTTTAACTGCTTTTCCTGTTTTACAAACTGCCTTTGTAAGAATATCACTTCAGAGTCTAAAAGGCCTCTCAGGAAGGCTTTCGTCGAATCCCATAGCAAGCCATAATTGTTAACCAATCTATTTACGGTGATAAAATGACACATTTCTTTCTTTATCTTATCCTCATTCGCAATCAAAGACAACCAGTGAGGATTAATCTTCCAAAATCTACATGAAGGTTGGCTCTCACCGGATAACTCCAAAACTACGGGGAGTAATACGAGATCAGGCGATTCTCGCATCTCATCTTTTTTATCCGCCCCAGAACCAATTTGTTCCCCAAAACCAAATCAATCCTAGATAAAGAATTGTGCGAGCGGTTAAAACATGAATATGCCAATTGATCACCGTAAACGTATCTCCATACATCTGTCCATCCTATTTCTTGGCAAAATCTAGCGAACGCAGCATACCCCTTCCCTTATTATCGGAGTGGTTTCTCCTCAGAATTAAAATCTCCTAGAACTAGCACCAGACAGTCCCCTACTTTCTCAATAAACCTAAGAAGTCTTAGGAGTACCTCAAATCTGAAAGGCGGAGGTATATAAATCCACTACATATCTAGTGCTTCCAGAATACCATAGAGGAACACAAATTTTCCGTCCACATCACACTGTACATCAAGGACTTGGAAGTCAATAGATCTATGAATTAATATAGTGACTCCCCTAGAGAAGGAAGAAAAGACTGAAGAGGGTCAGATTAAAACTGGAATATCTGTGTTAACCTAAAGGAAAGGGGGGTTGGGTGTTGCCAAATTCTTGTATTTTGTATCTGCTATACTCCAATATCTGTTAGGGGGTAATGATATAATAAAAGCTATTGCGCAAAAGGTAAATTTGGATATCAATAACGGGCTGATATTATTGGATTGCGGGGCCCTGGAATCTACGGATTTAGCACGGGTTGGGTTAGGAAGTGTTAGGAGTTAAACACCAGTACAATATATGCACCATTATGGAATAAGTTAAGGGTCAGAAATTCTGGGAAGATAGAGGTATTGATAAAAAGCACAGATTTCCTTTAATCCCTTACCGACATGTAATACTACGTCACATGCCAGGTGCGGGTGCATGGAGAGGGCTCACGGGCTGAGCCCTCTCCATAGCCAGTAAGACTTTGCTGCATATTACAGCAAAGGCTTACAGATAACACCCACGATCAGTGCCAGCACCGATCTGGGGTGTTTTGCCGACGGCTTCAAAAAGGAGGACCCGAGTCTACTCAGGTTAACCTACCCGAGGCTACTTCGGGTTAACCTATTCATTTCAATATGCTATCAGCACATTGAAATGAATGAGGAGTAAAATCCACATATACTGCCATACTGTAGTAAGGCAGTATATGATAGGATCGTACAGACAACCTAGGGTTAAAGTACCCTAGGGAGTCTGAAAAATTAAAAAAAAGTTTTAAAAAAATTATAATAAACCTAAAAACTCAAATCACCCCCCTTTCCCTAGAACTGATATACATATAAATAAACAGTAAAAATCATAAACACATTAGGTATCGACACGTCCGAAAATGCCCGATCTATAAAAATATGATAACGTTTTTTCACTGCGTTTAACCCCATAACGGAAAATCGTGCCCAAAGTCGAAAATAGCACTTATGCCATTTTTAAAAAATTTAAAATTCTTTAAAAAGTGATCAAAAGGTCCTAAAAGTCCTAAAAGTGATAAAATTATAAACGTCAACAAAATCCGCAAAAACAATACCTCCCAAAGCTCTATACACCAAAGTATAAAAAAGTTATTAGCGTCAGAAGACTGCAAAATCCTCCCAAAAAATTTTGTACAGGAGGTTTTAATTTTTTTAAAATGTATGAAAACTTTATAAAACCTATACAAATTTGGTATCCCAGTAATTGCACCGACCCAAAGAATAAAGTAGAGATGTCATTTGGGGCGTACAGTGAAATCCGTAAAATCCAAGCCCACAAGAATACGGCACGAATGCGTTTTTTTTACCAATTTCACTGCATTTACAATTTTTTTCCCGCTTCCCAGTACACGGCATGGAATATTAAATACCACCATTTTGAAGTGTAATTTGTTACGCAGAAAATAAGCCATCACACAGCTCTGTACATGGAAAAATCAAAAAGTTAGATTTTTGAAGGTGGGGAGTGAAAAATGAAAATGCAAAAACGAAAAAGGGCTGCGGCATTAAGGGGTTAATATGATGAAAGATTTGTATGACTTGGGGATAAACATTATTTTCAATACATTCAGTTACATCACAGTGTAAAAAGTATAAGTAAGACAACACTTATAGGCAGATAGGTATCATGTTGTGGAATTTTTTGGGAAAATAAAATGGAAGAAAAAAAATCACTAAAATTTACAAATATATATGTCTGCAAACTTTTATGATGGCTTGCAGCACAGTAGCAAAATAAAGTGGGGAGATATATTGGGACCCTTTCAGTAACTCAATGGTCAAGTATATATCAGAATGTGGGTAGTATGGCTAGCTCCAAGCCCCTTCAGATTAACTCAAAGCAAAATTATGTACAGATTATATTACACCCCAAAAAAGATAAACTACTTAGAGAAGACAGACAGAAAAGTACTTTAGGTGTCAGGAATTAAGTGCAGATTTTTTATATATGGTATGGAACTGATGGTGGGTTCTGCAAGTTTGGGAGGAAGTTCATGTAGAGGTTGGTAAAACCTCTGCATTAGATGTCCCCAAGACATTCAGACGTATTGGTCCTTGGTAATACCACAGACATAACTGGATTCAGAGATCAAGTTCAATGGTTGTTGATGGCCTTGCTAGAAGTATGCTGATAAATGGTTGGAAATCAACTAGAACCCTCAAAATGAAAGAATGGTATAATAGACTGAATAGAATCAAAACATTTGAAAAAATAAATATATAGAGGCAAGGAAAGAGAGGGTCTGGAAAAAAAAAGATGGCTATTGAGGAGAGGGAAGAATCTTGAAGGTTCTCTTTTTTTTTTTGGTTGTATTCTTTCCTTTTTTTAATCCCTTTTTTGCCGAGTAAGGGGTGGGGGTGGGAGGTAGGTGGGGTTAATTATTGTAAGAATTAATGGAAAGAATAAGAATATGATGTTAATTGGAACTATGCAAGACGCTGCTGGATGATCA
>NW_027285695.1:0-30417 GCF_040894005.1 Engystomops pustulosus | reverse complement strand
TTACAGTCAGGGGTGCCAGGGCTGGGGGAGGGGCACTTACCTGGGCGCTGTCTGTATTACGGTCAGGGGTGCCAGGGCTGGGGGAGGGGCAGTTACCTGGGCGCTGTCTGTATTACGGTCAGGGGTGCCAGGGCTGTGGGAGGGGCAGTTACCTGGGCGCTGTCTGTATTACGGTCAGGGGTGCCAGGGCTGGGGGAGGGGCAGTTACCTGGGCGCTGTCTGTATTACGGTCAGGGGTGTCAGGGCTGGGGGAGGGGCAGTTACCTGGGCGCTGTCTGTATTACGGTCAGGGGTGCCAGGGCTGTGGGAGGGGCAGTTACCTGGGCGCTGTCTGTATTACGGTCAGGGGTGTCAGGGCTGGGGGAGGGGCAGTTACCTGGGCGCTGTCTGTATTACGGTCAGAGGTGCCAGGGCTGGGGGAGGGGCACTTACCTGGGCGCTGTCTGTATTAGGGTCAGAGGTGCCAGGGCTGGGGGAGGGGCACTTACCTGGGCGCTGTCTGTATTATGGTCAGGGGTGCCAGGGCTGGGGGAGGGGCACTTACCTGGGCGCTGTCTGTATAGCGGTCAGAGGTGCCAGGGCTGGGGGAGGGGCACTTACCTGGGCGCTGTCTGTATTACGGTCAGGGGTGCCAGGACTGGGGGAGGGGCACTTACCTGGGCGCTGTCTGTATTACGGTCAGAGGTGCCAGGGCTGGGGGAGGGGCACTTACCTGGGCGCTGTCTGTATTACGGTCAGGGGTGTCAGGGCTGGGGGAGGGGCAGTTACCTGGGCGCTGTCTGTATTACGGTCAGGGGTGTCAGGGCTGGGGGAGGGGCACTTACCTGGGCGCTGTCTGTATTACGGTCAGGGGTGCCAGGGCTGGGGGAGGGGCACTTACCTGGGCGCTGTCTGTATTAGGGTCAGGGGTGCCAGGGCTGGGGGAGGGGCACTTACCTGGGCGCTGTCTGTATTACGGTCAGGGGTGCCAGGGCTGGGGGAGGGGCACTTACCTGGGCGCTGTCTGTATTACGGTCAGGGGTGCCAGGGCTGGGGGAGGGGCACTTACCTGGGCGCTGTCTGTATTACGGTCAGGGGTGCCAGGGCTGGGGGAGGGGCACTTACCTGGGCGCTGTCTGTATTAGGGTCAGGGGTGCCAGGGCTGGGGGAGGGGCACTTACCTGGGCGCTGTCTGTATTACGGTCAGGGGTGCCAGGGCTGGGGGAGGGGCACTTACCTGGGCGCTGTCTGTATTACAGTCAGGGGTGCCAGGGCTGGGGGAGGGGCACTTACCTGGGCGCTGTCTGTATAGCGGTCAGGGGTGCCAGGGCTGGGGGAGGGGCACTTACCTGGGCGCTGTCTGTATTACGGTCAGAGGTGCCAGGGCTGGGGGAGGGGCACTTACCTGGGCGCTGTCTGTATTACGGTCAGGGGTGCCAGGACTGGGGGAGGGGCACTTACCTGGGCGCTGTCTGTATTACGGTCAGGGGTGCCAGGGCTGGGGGAGGGGCACTTACCTGGGCGCTGTCTGTATTACGGTCAGGGGTGCCAGGACTGGGGGAGGGGCACTTACCTGGGCGCTGTCTGTATTAGGGTCAGGGGTGCCAGGGCTGGGGGAGGGGCACTTACCTGGGCGCTGTCTGTATTAGGGTCAGGGGTGCCAGGGCTGGGGGAGGGGCACTTACCTGGGCGCTGTCTGTATTACGGTCAGGGGTGCCAGGGCTGGGGGAGGGGCACTTACCTGGGCGCTGTCTGTATTAGGGTCAGGGGTGCCAGGGCTGGGGGAGGGGCACTTACCTGGGCGCTGTCTGTATTACAGTCAGGGGTGCCAGGGCTGGGGGAGGGGCACTTACCTGGGCGCTGTCTGTATTACGGTCAGGGGTGTCAGGGCTGGGGGAGGGGCACTTACCTGGGCGCTGTCTGTATTACGGTCAGGGGTGTCAGGGCTGGGGGAGGGGCACTTACCTGGGCGCTGTCTGTATTACGGTCAGGGGTGTCAGGGCTGGGGGAGGGGCACTTACCTGGGCGCTGTCTGTATTACGGTCAGGGGTGCCAGGACTGGGGGAGGGGCACTTACCTGGGCGCTGTCTGTATTACGGTCAGGGGTGCCAGGACTGGGGGAGGGGCACTTACCTGGGCGCTGTCTGTATTACGGTCAGGGGTGCCAGGGCTGGGGGAGGGGCACTTACCTGGGCGCTGTCTGTATTACGGTCAGGGGTGCCAGGACTGGGGGAGGGGCACTTACCTGGGCGCTGTCTGTATTACGGTCAGAGGTGCCAGGGCTGGGGGAGGGGCACTTACCTGGGTGCTGTCTGTATTAGGGTCAGGGGTGCCAGGGCTGGGGGAGGGGCACTTACCTGGGCGCTGTCTGTATTACGGTCAGGGGTGCCAGGGCTGGGGGAGGGGCACTTACCTGGGCGCTGTCTGTATTACGGTCAGGGGTGCCAGGGCTGGGGGAGGGGCACTTACCTGGGCGCTGTCTGTATAGCGGTCAGGGGTGCCAGGGCTGGGGGAGGGGCACTTACCTGGGCGCTGTCTGTATTACGGTCAGGGGTGTCAGGGCTGGGGGAGGGGCACTTACCTGGGCGCTGTCTGTATTACGGTCAGGGGTGCCAGGGCTGGGGGAGGGGCACTTACCTGGGCGCTGTCTGTATTACGGTCAGGGGTGTCAGGGCTGGGGGAGGGGCACTTACCTGGGCGCTGTCTGTATTACGGTCAGGGGTGCCAGGGCTGGGGGAGGGGCACTTACCTGGGCGCTGTCTGTATTACGGTCAGGGGTGTCAGGGCTGGGGGAGGGGCACTTACCTGGGCGCTGTCTGTATTACGGTCAGGGGTGCCAGGGCTGGGGGAGGGGCACTTACCTGGGCGCTGTCTGTATTACAGTCAGGGGTGTCAGGGCTGGGGGAGGGGCACTTACCTGGGTGCTGTCTGTATAGCGGTCAGGGGTGCCAGGGCTGGGGGAGGGGCACTTACCTGGGCGCTGTCTGTATTACGGTCAGGGGTGTCAGGACTGGGGGAGGGGCACTTACCTGGGCGCTGTCTGTATTACGGTCAGGGGTGCCAGGACTGGGGGAGGGGCACTTACCTGGGCGCTGTCTGTATTACAGTCAGGGGTGCCAGGGCTGGGGGAGGGGCACTTACCTGGGCGCTGTCTGTATTACGGTCAGGGGTGCCAGGGCTGGGGGAGGGGCACTTACCTGGGTGCTGTCTGTATTACGGTCAGAGGTGCCAGGGCTGGGGGAGGGGCACTTACCTGGGCGCTGTCTGTATTACGGTCAGGGGTGCCAGGGCTGGGGGAGGGGCACTTACCTGGGCGCTGTCTGTATAGCGGTCAGGGGTGCCAGGGCTGGGGGAGGGGCACTTACCTGGGCGCTGTCTGTATTACGGTCAGGGGTGCCAGGGCTGGGGGAGGGGCACTTACCTGGGCGCTGTCTGTATTACAGTCAGGGGTGCCAGGGCTGGGGGAGGGGCACTTACCTTGGCGCTGTCTGTATTACGGTCAGGGGTGTCAGGGCTGGGGGAGGGGCACTTACCTGGGCGCTGTCTGTATTACGGTTAGGGGTGCCAGGGCTGGGGGAGGGGCACTTACCTGGGCGCTGTCTGTATTACAGTCAGGGGTGCCAGGGCTGGGGGAGGGGCACTTACCTGGGCGCTGTCTGTATTACGGTCAGGGGTGTCAGGGCTGGGGGAGGGGCACTTACCTGGGCGCTGTCTGTATTACGGTCAGGGGTGTCAGGGCTGGGGGAGGGGCACTTACCTGGGCGCTGTCTGTATTACGGTCAGGGGTGCCAGGACTGGGGGAGGGGCACTTACCTGGGCGCTGTCTGTATTACGGTCAGGGGTGCCAGGACTGGGGGAGGGGCACTTACCTGGGCGCTGTCTGTATTACGGTCAGGGGTGCCAGGGCTGGGGGAGGGGCACTTACCTGGGCGCTGTCTGTATTACGGTCAGGGGTGCCAGGGCTGGGGGAGGGGCACTTACCTGGGTGCTGTCTGTATTAGGGTCAGAGGTGCCAGGGCTGGGGGAGGGACACTTACCTGGGCGCTGTCTGTATTACGGTCAGGGGTGCCAGGACTGGGGGAGGGGCACTTACCTGGGCGCTGTCTGTATTACGGTCAGGGGTGCCAGGACTGGGGGAGGGGCACTTACCTGGGCGCTGTCTGTATTACGGTCAGGGGTGCCAGGGCTGGGGGAGGGGCACTTACCTGGGTGCTGTCTGTATTAGGGTCAGAGGTGCCAGGGCTGGGGGAGGGACACTTACCTGGGCGCTGTCTGTATTACGGTCAGGGGTGCCAGGACTGGGGGAGGGGCACTTACCTGGGCGCTGTCTGTATTATGGTCAGGGGTGCCAGGACTGGGGGAGGGGCACTTACCTGGGCGCTGTCTGTATCTCGGATCCCCAGCACGTAGCGGCTCCCCTCCAGGATGAGGCGTGGCCGGGCCCCGGTGCACACACACAGCTGCTCATAGTGGTAGCACGTCCCGTCCTCAGTGACCAGCGTCTGCAGAACATCGCACCAGACATAGTGAGGGGTAACTCAGGGCGCGTTCACACACTCAGTTATCAGATGCAGTTTTCCAGACCAGGAGTGGATAAGTGGGAGGTAGGTGCTCACCCAGTGTCACCCACAGCTGCTTTTGGCTTTGAAAACTGCATCTGAAGAACTGAAGGTGTGACCGCACCCCGAGTGCCAGCGCTACCTACCTGCACTCACCTGCTCTGCCGCCTTTAACTCCTTCACTGCTGAATGCACCACCTTAATATTGGGATAGTGAGACTGCAGGGCGCCGCTCGTCTGCTCCTCCACATCAAACTCCTCCAGCGTGCGGGAGACCTGAGGAGCACAGCTGCAGGGTCATAACATGGACACCGGGGGGCGCTGTAACACCACATACACACAGGGGGCCATTACCTGCCTGAGGTTTGTCACTGCCTTAATGAGCGGCGCCGCCGTCAGGAGATACACGGGATCAGCGGGAAACTGCAGCGAGAGCTGAAACATCAACATCAGGAGATTACAATCAGATGATATCAGGAGGAAATCACAATCAGATGATATCAGGAGGAAATCACAATCAGATGATATCAGGAGGAAATAACAATCAGATGATATCAGGAGGAGCCGACAATCAGACATCAGGAGATTACAGTCAGACATCAGGAGGAGATCAGACATCAGGAGGAGATCAGATATCAGGAGGGGATGACAATCAGATGATATGAGAAGCTCACAATCAGACGATATCATGAGGAGATGACAATCAGATGATATCAGGAGGAAATCACGATCAGATGATATCAGGAGGAGACATAACAGCAGGTCTGGAGTCAGTGAGAAAGTCCTGGTCCCTCCAGCAGTGATGACATGAGGGCAGGATTTCCTTCTCCTTATTCCTCTGATCTATAGTGGAAGAGCTCCACCACTGAGCATGTACATAAAGTGCAGCCACATTCATCTCAACTAAAAGGTGGTAACTGATGACAGATCATTGGTGCAGGAGGCCGGGTAGTGGTGAGTGCAGGGGAGAGTCCTCACTGCTGCCAGGTCCTCTCCTGCAGCTCCGCTCTGTGTCCTCACTGCTGCCAGGTCCTCTCCTGCAGCTCCGCTCTGTGTCCTCACTGCTGCCGGGTCCTCTCCTGCTGCTCCGCTCTGTGTCCTCACTGCTGCCAGGTCCTCTCCTGCAGCTCCGCTCTGTGTGCTCACTGCTGCCGGGTCCTCTCCTGCAGCTCCGCTCTGTGTGCTCACTGCTGCCGGGTCCTCTCCTGCAGCTCCGCTCTGTGTCCTCACTGCTGCCGGGTCCTCTCCTGCAGCTCCGCTCTGTGTCCTCACTGCTGCCAGGTCCTCTCCTGCAGCTCCGCTCTGTGTCCTCACTGCTGCCGGGTCCTCTCCTGCTGCTCCGCTCTGTGTCCTCACTGCTGCCAGGTCCTCTCCTGCAGCTCCGCTCTGTGTCCTCACTGCTGCCAGGTCCTCTCCTGCAGCTCCGCTCTGTGTCCTCACTGCTGCCGGGTCCTCTCCTGCAGCTCCGCTCTGTGTCCTCACTGCTGCCGGGTCCTCTCCTGCTGCTCCGCTCTGTGTCCTCACTGCTGCCGGGTCCTCTCCTGCTGCTCCGCTCTGTGTCCTCACTGCTGCCGGCTCCTCTCCTGCTGCTCCGCTCTGTGTCCTCACTGCTGCCGGGTCCTCTCCTGCCGCTCCGCTCTGTGTCCTCACTGCTGCCGGCTCCTCTCCTGCCGCTCCGCTCTGTGTCCTCACTGCTGCCGGGTCCTCTCCTGCCGCTCCGCTCTGTGTCCTCACTGCTGCCGGGTCCTCTCCTGGTGCTCCGCTCTGTGTCCTCACTGCTGCCGGGTCCTCTCCTGCTGCTCCGCTCTGTGTCCTCACTGCTGCCGGGTCCTCTCCTGCAGCTCCGCTCTGTGTCCTCACTGCTGCCGGCTCCTCTCCTGCAGCTCCGCTCTGTGTCCTCACTGCTGCCGGGTCCTCTCCTGCAGCTCCGCTGTGTCCTCACTGCTGCCGGGTCCTCTCCTGCAGCTCCGCTCTGTGTCCTCACTGCTGCCAGGTCCTCTCCTGCAGCTCCGCTCTGTGTCCTCACTGCTGCCAGGTCCTCTCCTGCAGCTCCGCTCTGTGTCCTCACTGCTGCCGGCTCCTCTCCTGCAGCTCCGCTGTGTCCTCACTGCTGCCGGGTCCTCTCCTGCCGCTCCGCTCTGTGTCCTCACTGCTCCCGGGTATCTCCTGCAGTTCCGCTCTGTGTCCTCACTGCTGCCGGGTCCTCTCCTGCAGCCCCGCTCTGTGTCCTCACTGCTGCCGGGTCCTCTCCTGCTGCTCCGCTCTGTGTCCTCACTGCTCCCGGGTATCTCCTGCAGCTCCGCTCTGTGTCCTCACTGCTGCCGGGTCCTCTCCTGCTGCTCCGCTCTGTGTCCTCACTGCTCCCGACTCCTCTCCTGCTGCTCCGCTCTGTGTCCTCACTGCTGCCGGGTCCTCTCCTGCTGCTCCGCTCTGTGTCCTCACTGCTGCCAGGTCCTCTCCTGCGGCTCCGCTCTGTGTCCTCACTGCCCCCGACTCCTCTCCTGCTGCTCCGCTCTGTGTCCTCACTGCTGCCGGCTCCTCTCCTGCTGCTCCGCTCTGTGTCCTCACTGCTGCCGGCTCCTCTCCTGCAGCTCCGCTCTGTGTCCTCACTGCTGCCGGGTCCTCTCCTGCTGCTCCGCTCTGTGTCCTCACTGATGCCGGGTCCTCTCCTGCAGCTCCGCTCTGTGTCCTCACTGCTGCCGGGTCCTCTCCTGCAGTTCCGCTCTGTGTCCTCACTGCTGCCAGGTCCTCTCCTGCAGCTCCGCTCTGTGTCCTCACTGCTGCCGGGTCCTCTCCTGCTGCTCCGCTCTGTGTCCTCACTGATGCCGGGTCCTCTCCTGCAGCTCCGCTCTGTGTCCTCACTGCTGCCGGGTCCTCTCCTGCAGTTCCGCTCTGTGTCCTCACTGCTGCCGGGTCCTCTCCTGCAGCTCCGCTCTGTGTGCTCACTGCTGCCGGGTCCTCTCCTGCAGCTCCGCTCTGTGTCCTCACTGCTGCCGGGTCCTCTCCTGCAGCTCCGCTCTGTGTCCTCACTGCTGCCGGGTCCTCTCCTGCAGCTCCGCTCTGTGTCCTCACTGCTGCCGACTCCTCTCCTGCTGCTCCGCTCTGTGTCCTCACTGCTGCCGGGTCCTCTCCTGCAGCTCCGCTCTGTGTCCTCACTGCTGCCGGCTCCTCTCCTGCAGCTCCGCTCTGTGTCCTCACTGCTCCCGGCTCCTCTCCTGCAGCTCCGCTCTGTGTCCTCACTGCTCCCGACTCCTCTCCTGCTGCTCCGCTCTGTGTCCTCACTGCTGCCGGGTCCTCTCCTGCAGCTCCGCTCTGTGTCCTCACTGCTCCCGGCTCCTCTCCTGCAGCTCCGCTCTGTGTCCTCACTGCTCCCGACTCCTCTCCTGCAGTTCCGCTCTGTGTCCTCACTGCTCCCGACTCCTCTCCTGCAGTTCCGCTCTGTGTCCTCACTGCTCCCGACTCCTCTCCTGCAGTTCCGCTCTGTGTCCTCACTGCTGCCGGCTCCTCTCCTGCAGTTCCGCTCTGTGTCCTCACTGCTGCCGGGTCCTCTCCTGCTGCTCCGCTCTGTGTCCTCACTGCTGCCGGCTCCTCTCCTGCAGCTCCGCTCTGTGTCCTCACTGCTGCCGGCTCCTCTCCTGCAGCTCCGCTCTGTGTCCTCACTGCTGCCGGCTCCTCTCCTGCAGCTCCGCTCTGTGTCCTCACTGCTGCCGGGTCCTCTCCTGCTGCTCCGCTCTGTGTCCTCACTGCTGCCGGGTCCTCTCCTGCTGCTCCGCTCTGTGTCCTCACTGCTGCCGGGTCCTCTCCTGCTGCTCCGCTCTGTGTCCTCACTGCTGCCGGGTCCTCTCCTGCAGCTCCGCTCTGTGTCCTCACTGCTGCCGGGTCCTCTCCTGCAGTTCCGCTCTGTGTCCTCACTGCTGCCGGGTCCTCTCCTGCAGCCCCGCTCTGTGTCCTCACTGCTGCCGGGTCCTCTCCTGCAGCTCCGCTCTGTGTCCTCACTGCTGCCGGGTCCTCTCCTGCTGCTCCGCTCTGTGTCCTCACTGATGCCGGGTCCTCTCCTGCTGCTCCGCTCTGTGTCCTCACTGATGCCGGGTCCTCTCCTGCAGCTCCGCTCTGCGTCCTCACTGCTGCCGGGTCCTCTCCTGCAGCTCCGCTCTGTGTCCTCACTGCTCCGCTCTGTGTCCTCACTGCTGCCGACTCCTCTCCTGCTGCTCCGCTCTGTGTCCTCACTGCTGCCGGGTCCTCTCCTGCAGTTCCGCTCTGTGTCCTCACTGCTGCCGGGTCCTCTCCTGCAGCTCCGCTCTGTGTCCTCACTGCTGCCGGGTCCTCTCCTGCTGCTCCGCTCTGTGTCCTCACTGATGCCGGGTCCTCTCCTGCAGCTCCGCTCTGTGTCCTCACTGCTGCCGGGTCCTCTCCTGCAGCTCCGCTCTGTGTGCTCACTGCTGCCGGGTCCTCTCCTGCAGCTCCGCTCTGTGTCCTCACTGCTGCCGGGTCCTCTCCTGCAGCTCCGCTCTGTGTCCTCACTGCTGCCGACTCCTCTCCTGCTGCTCCGCTTTGTGTCCTCACTGCTGCCGGGTCCTCTCCTGCAGCTCCGCTCTGTGTCCTCACTGCTGCCGGCTCCTCTCCTGCAGCTCCGCTCTGTGTCCTCACTGCTGCCGGGTCCTCTTCTGCAGCTACGTTCTGGTTGTATGCGGTGGAATTAGGACCCAGAGCAGAAGACCCGGGAGAGGTAAAGAACTTGTCAACTATATTGTACTGCTCCTGGGTTCTCTCCTGCCCGTGGTGCAGCTCAGCGCAGGACAATGAGCAGAGTGGCGCATGTAGGTGAGAAGAAGCTGCAGAAGTGGCGCATGGAACAGAGAAGGAGCCAGGAGAGGATTTATTCTTATGTCTGCTCTGGGGTCTCCACTATTATCATGTGCTCTGGGGTCTCCACTATTATCGTCTGCTCTGGGGTCTCCACTATTATCATGTGCACTGGGGTCTCCACTATTATCGTCCGCTCTGGGGTCTCCACTATTATCGTCCGCTCTGGGGTCTCCACTATTATCGTCCGCTCTGGGGTCTCCACTATTATCGTCCGCTCTGGGGTCTCCACTATTATCGTCCGCTCTGGGGTCTCCACTATTATCGTCCGCTCTGGGGTCTCCACTATTATCGTCCGCTCTGGGGTCTCCACTATTATTATCTGCTCTGGGGTCTCCACTATTATTATCTGCTCTGGGGTCTCCACTATTATCGTCTGCTCTGGGGTCACCACTATTATCATCTGCTCTGGGGTCACCACTATTATCGTCTCCTCTGGGGTCTCCACTATTATCGTCTGCTCTGGGGTCACCACTATTATCATCTGCTCTGGGGTCTCCAGTATTATCATCTGCTCTGGGGTCACCACTATTATCGTCTCCTCTGGGGTCTCCACTATTATCGTCTGCTCTGGGGTCTCCACTATTATCGTCTGCTCTGGGGTCTCCACTATTATCATGTGCTCTGGGGTCCCCACTATTATCGTCTGCTCTGGGGTCTCCACTATTATCGTCTGCTCTGGGGTCTCCACTATTATCATCTGCTCTGGGGTCTCCACTATTATCATCTGCTCTGGGGTCCCCACTATTATCATCTCCTCTGGGGTCCCCACTATTATCATCTCCTCTGGGGTCCCCACTATTATCATCTCCTCTGGGGTCCCCACTATTATCATCTCCTCTGGGGTCCCCACTATTATCATCTGCTCTGGGGTCTCCACTATTATCGTCTGCTCTGGGGTCTCCACTATTATCGTCTGCTCTGGGGTCTCCACTATTATCGTCTGCTCTGGGGTCTCCACTATTATCGTCTGCTCTGGGGTCTCCACTATTATTATCATCTGCTCTGGGGTCTCCACTATTATTATCATCTGCTCTGGGGTCTCCACTATTATTATCATCTGCTCTGGGGTCTCCACTATTATTATCATCTGCTCTGGGGTCACCACTATTATTCTCTGCTCTGGGGTCTCCACTATTATTCTCTGCTCTGGGGTCTCCACTATTATTCTCTGCTCTGGGGTCTCCACTATTATCATCTGCTCTGGGGTCTCCAGTATTATTATCTGCTCTGGGGTCTCCAGTATTATTATCATCTGCTCTGGGGTCTCCACTATTATTATTCTCTGCTCGGGGGTCTCCACTATTATTATTCTCTGCTCTGGGGTCTCCACTATTATCATCTGCTCTGGGGTCTCCAGTATTATTCTCTCCTCTGAGCTGTAGCTGGAGCATAGTCCTCCATGTGAGTCCCCGGTCTCCTGCAGCCATCCTCTGATCTGGAGCCGTGTCCTCCATGTAAGGTCCACACTGTACCCCCCCACCATCGGCTTGTGAGGTGACACCGGTGGCTGGGTACAGCGCTCTCCTGGATGTCTCCACCATTACTGCTCAGCACTGAGGCCCCGGGCCCATACAAGACAGTGACCCCTGTGCCTGGTGGTGGGGTCATCCAGCACATAGACCCCACTGATGGAGACACTCAGGGACTCTGTAAGGTCAGAGGTCATCTCTGCTGAAGCCCCTGATACATGGTAAGGGGTCGTCCTAGTCACATGATGACACAATGAGAGCAGCATGATGAGGAGGACTGTCACTTTCCCTGTTTTGCGCCTCTTTTGCATTTCTTATATATATTTGGGCCTAAAAAGAAGCAGATAATTTGCACCTAAACCCTCGGGTCGTGACCCTGCGCCCTGCAGGTGATGGGAGGAGCTACACGAGTATTATTTATTTACTTTGTTTTTATAAATCTGAGCTTAAAAAGTCACTAAAAATAGAAAAGGAGAAGCTCAGGAAGGTAAAAGGCAGAAAGAGAGGACAGAAGGTCACAGTGAGGTCACAGTAAAGGTCAGAGGGCAATCTAGGGTCATGCTGAAGCGTCACCAACTAGACAAACATCTTGTCACTTGGTGAGAGTGACGTCATAAGTGTCTGTGTATGAGCTCATAGTCTATGCCCCGCCTCTCACTTGCTCCGCGCACGTGACTCCGGCGATGCCGCCGCCAATCACCACCGTCTTGGCCTCCACAGTCCCGGCCGCCGCCGCCATCGCTTCCGGTCTCTGCGGGTGGGCGTGGCCCAGTGACGTCACGGCGCTCCCATTGGCTCCAGCCTCTTATTTGTGAGTGAACTCCAAGGGAATGAAGTTATTCTGTCTGACGTGACGGGAGCGCGCGCCGCCTGTGGTCTCCGGAAAGATGGCGGCCGTCCCCTCATTACCCGCGTGATCCCCTGTACGTGTCACGTGCACAGCGCCCCAGGGCGGCAATACGGGAGAGATGGCGCCCACAGCGCACATACAGGAGGGACCCGGAGGATACAGGACCTATAGTGTATAGGTCATACAGGAGGGACCCGGAGGATACAGGACCTATAGTGTATAGGTCATACAGGAGGGACCCGGAGGATACAGGACCTATAGTGTATAGTGTATAGGTCATACAGGAGGGACCCGGAGGATACAGGACCTATAGTGTATAGGCCATACAGGAGGGACCCGGAGGATACAGGACCTATAGTGTATAGGTTATACAGGAGGGACCCGGAGGATACAGGACCTATAGTGTATAGGTTATAGGTCATACAGGAGGGACCCGGAGGATACAGGACCTATAGTGTATAGGTTATAGGTCATACAGGAGGGACCCGGAGGATACAGGACCTATAGTGTATAGGTCATACAGGAGGGACCCGGAGGATACAGGACCTATAGTGTATAGGCCATACAGGAGGGACCCGGAGGATACAGGACCTATAGTGTATAGGTTATAGGTCATACAGGAGGGACCCGGAGGATACAGGACCTATAGTGTATAGGCCATACAGGAGGGACCCGGAGGATACAGGACCTATAGTGTATAGGTTATAGGTCATACAGGAGGGACCCGGAGGATACAGGACCTATAGTGTATAGGTTATAGGTCATACAGGAGGGACCCGGAGGATACAGGACCTATAGTGTATAGGTCATACAGGAGGGACCCGGAGGATACAGGACCTATAGTGTATAGGTTATAGGTCATACAGGAGGGACCCGGAGGATACAGGACCTATAGTGTATAGGTTATAGGTCATACAGGAGGGACCCGGAGGATACAGGACCTATAGTGTATAGGTTATAGGTCATACAGGAGGGACCCGGAGGATACAGGACCTATAGTGTATAGGTCATACAGGAGGGACCCGGAAGATACAGGACCTATAGTGTATAGGTCATACAGGAGGGACCCGGAGGATACAGGACCTATAGTGTATAGGTTATAGGTCATACAGGAGGGACCCGGAGGATACAGGACCTATAGTGTATAGGTTATAGGTCATACAGGAGGGACCCGGAGGATACAGGACCTATAGTGTATAGGTTATAGGTCATACAGGAGGGACCCGGAGGATACAGGACCTATAGTGTATAGGTCATACAGGAGGGACCCGGAGGATACAGGACCTATAGTGTATAGGTTATAGGTCATACAGGAGGGACCCGGAGGATACAGGACCTATAGTGTATAGGCCATACAGGAGGGACCCGGAGGATACAGGACCTATAGTGTATAGGTTATAGGTCATACAGGAGGGACCCGGAGGATACAGGACCTATAGTGTATAGGCCATACAGGAGGGACCCGGAGGATACAGGACCTATAGTGTATAGGTTATAGGTCATACAGGAGGGACCCGGAGGATACAGGACCTATAGTGTATAGGTTATAGGTCATACAGGAGGGACCTGGGGACAGGAGGATACAGGACTATGTATAGGAGGAGACTGTGACCTCCCCATCACCCGGAGACCCCAAACCCTCAGAGACTTTTCTGTCCTCCTCCTCCTCCGGACTCCCTCTGTCGTCCTCTTCCATGTTGGCACTCGCTCTTATACTTGGCGCCCGGTCCCTCCTCCATGTTGGCGCTCGCCCTCATTATCTCGCTCTTATACTTGGCGCCCGGTCCTTCCTCAGTGTTGGCGCTCGCCCTCATTATCTCGCTCTTATACTTGGCGCCCGGTCCTTCCTCAGTGTTGGCGCTCGCCTTCATTATCTCGCTCTTATACTTGGCGCCCGGTCCTTCCTCAGTGTTGGCGCTCGCCCTCATTATCCCGCTCTTATACTTTACGCCCGGTCCCTCCTCCATGTTGGCGCTCGCCCTCATTATCTTGCTCTTATATTTGGCACCCGGTCCCTCCTCCATGTTGGAGCTCGCCCTCATTATCTCGCTCTTATACTTGGCGCCCGGTCCTTCCTCAGTGTTGGCGCTCGCCCTCATTATCTCGCTCTTATACTTGGCGCCCGGTCCCTCCTCCATGTTGGAGCTCGCCCTCATTATCTCGCTCTTATACTTGGCGCCCGGTCCCTCCTCCATGTTGGCGCTCGCCCTCATTATCTCGCTCTTATACTTGGCGCCCGGTCCCTCCTCCATGTTGGCGCTCGCCCTCATTATCTCGCTCTTATACTTGGCGCCTGGTCCCTCCTTCACGTTGGCGCTCGCCCTCATTATCTCGCTCTTATACTTGGCGCCTGGTCCCTCCTTCACGTTGGCGCTCGCTCTTATACTTTGCGCCCGCTCCCTCCTCCGTGTTGGCGCTCATTCTCATTATCTCGCTTTCATACTTGGCGCCCGGTCCCTCCTCCACGTTGGTGTTTTCCTTCCTCCGTGTTGGAGCTCGCCCTCATTATCTCGCTCTTATATTTGGCGCCCGGTCCTTCCTCAGTGTTGGCGCTCGCCCTCATTATCTTGCTCTTATACTTGGCGCCCGGTCCCTCCTCCATGTTGGAGCTCGCCCTCATTATCTCGCTCTTATACTTGGCGCCCGGTCCCTCCTCCATGTTGGCGCTCGCCCTCATTATCTTGCTCTTATACTTGGCGCCCGGTCCCTCCTCCATGTTGGAGCTCGCCCTCATTATCTCGCTCTTATACTTGGCGCCTGGTCCCTCCTTCACGTTGGCGCTCGCTCTTATACTTTGCGCCCGCTCCCTCCTCCGTGTTGGCGCTCGCTCTCATTATCTCGCTTTCATACTTGGCGCCCGGTCCCTCCTCCACGTTGGAGTTTTCCTTTCTCCGTGTTGGCGCTCGCTCTCATTATCTCGCTCTTATACTTGGCGCCCGGTCCCTCCTCCACGTTGGAGTTTTCCTTTCTCCGTGTTGGCGCTCGCTCTCATTATCTCGCTCTTATACTTGGCGCCCGGTCCCTCCTCCACGTTGGAGTTTTCCTTCCTCCGTGTTGGCGCTTGCTCTCATTATCTCGCTTTTATACTTGGCCCCCAGTCCCTTCTCTGCCCTGTATCCATGTTGGCGCTCGCCCTCATTATCTCGCTCTTATACTTTGCGCCCGGTCCCTCCTCCATGTTGGCGCTCGCCCTCATTATCTCGCTCTTATACTTTGCCCCCGGTCCCTCCTCCACGTTGGAGTTTTCCTTCCTCCGTGTTGGCGCTTGCTCTCATTATCTCGCTTTTATACTTGGCCCCCAGTCCCTTCTCTGCCCTGTATCCATGTTGGCGCTCGCCCTCATTATCTCGCTCTTATACTTTGCGCCCGGTCCCTCCTCCATGTTGGCGCTCGCCCTCATTATCTCGCTCTTATACTTGGCGCCCGGTACCTCCTCTGCCCTGTATCCGTGTTGGTGCTCGCCCTCATTATATCGCTCTTACAATTGGCGCCTGGTCCCTTCTTGCCCTGTATCCGTGTTGGCGCTCGCCCTCATTATCTCGCTCTTATACTTGGTGCCCGGTCGCTTCCTGCATGTTGGCGCTCGCCCTCATTATCTCGCTCTTATACTTGGCGCCCGGTACCTCCTCTGCCCTGTATCCGTGTTGGTGCTCGCCCTCATTATCTCGCTCTTATACTTGGTGCCCGGTCCCTTCCTGCATGTTGGCGCTCGCCCTCATTATCTCGCTCTTATACTTGGCGCTCGGTCCCTCCTCTGCCCTGTATCCGTGCTGCGTCTACCAGTGACTATCACATCTCCCGATCCCTGGAGCGGAGTAATTTCGCCTGTGACCGGTGCCGCCTGGCAGCTCTTAATGGTCGTGTGGCCCGCAGCAGTAAATGGCATTTGTCACCGCAGCAGAGGCGGCCGCTCGCTGGTGATTACTCTTCACACGGACATCGCTGCTCCCGTAATGAATTGTTCCTGAGTTTGCGTCACACGGAGAGATTCAATGTGCGGCCGCTGCGCCCGTCAGGAGGTGACAGCACAATTCATCTCACACGTCTCTAATAATAGTCCCTGACAGAGGAGGAAGGCCATGTACTGCGCTACTGCATAGGGGGAAGTATATCACCGACACAACCCCAGCAGCCCAGCAATTCACATGTCATTATACCACCATCACACAGGATACACAGGCAGGGGGCGGGGCTGTGACTACCTCTCACACAGGATATACAGGCAGGGGGCGGGGCTGTGACTACCTCTCACACAGGATATACAGGCAGGGGGCGGGGCTGTGACTACCTCTCACACAGGATATACAGGCAGGGGGCGGGGCTGTGGCTACCTCTCACACGGGATATACAGGCAGGGGGCTGTGACTACCCCTCACACAGGATATACAGGCAGGGGGCGGGGCCGTGACTACCCCTCACACAGGATATACCGGCAGGGGGCGGGGCTATGACTACCCCTCACACAGGATATACAGGCAGGGGGCGGGGCTGTGACTACCTCTCACACAGGATATGCAGGCAGGGGGCGGGGCTGTGACTACCTCTCACACAGGATATACAGGCAGGGGGCGGGGCTGTGACTACCTCTCACACAGGATATGCAGGCAGGGGGCGGGGCTGTGACTACCTCTCACACAGGATATGCAGGCAGGGGGCGGGGCTGTGACTACCTCTCACACAGGATATACAGGCAGGGGGCGGGGCTGTGACTACCTCTCACACAGGATATACAGGCAGGGGGCGGGGCTGTGGCTACTTCTCACACGGGATATACAGGCAGGGGGAGGGGCTGTGACTACCTCTCACACAGGATATACAGGCAGGGGGCGGGGTGTGACTACCTCTCACACAGGATATATAGGCAGGGGGCGCGGCTGTGACTACCTCTCACACAGGATATACAGGCAGGGGGCGGGGCTGTGACTACCTCTCACACAGGATATACAGGCAGGGGGCGGGGCTGTGACTACCTCTCACACAGGATATACGGGCAGGGGGCGGGGCTGTGACTACCTCTCACACAGGATATACAGGCTGGGTGTAAGCAGTAATAGATGAATATGAGTAAGCTTATGAACCCCTTGTACATTATTTCCTCTCTGTACTATGTGTAGCTGCAGGTTGGGGGAGGGGTGATACGTCCTGGCGGTTTCTCGGGGTGTCATTGGGCTCTCCTGGTGCCCGGTAATCGTTAGTGACACTCCGGATCTGAAGTGCGATTATCAGCTTGTTAATTAGACACCAGCAAAACTTAATTTCTCTCGCCTTGTCAGGATCCATTTGTGTAATATCCGGCACACAGGGCGATGGCGTGGCGGCCAAGATGGGGGATCACGCAGCCACGGGGCTTCCTGGGCTCACACGTTATCATCCACAAGGTCAAGTAAAGGGTCGGCGCGGTCCACGAGTCGTGGGAAAACTTTTACAACATTTTATTATTTATCATTATTATTTTTATTCAACTTATTTTTCAAAGTATTTTCAACAAAATACAAACAAGGGGAAAATATATCACAGAACCGGGTCACCATAACAAAACTGTCCATAAGGTCCTGGGGTCGGTCACGTAGGTTAACGAGGGAAACTTCAAGAGAAAGGTAAAAGGTAATCGAGCATCAAAGTACAAAAATACAAACTTTTGCCTGTCTCTGCACTAAGCCACAATAGGCAAATTCTCACATTTACTCTAATTAGCTCTTGGCAGGTGTTTTGCTGCTAGAAGAGGTTTAAGCACCCCCCCCCACCCACCACCACCACCACCACCACCAACTGCGGCCCCTATGGTAGAAGAAACCAAATGTATCAAACTACAGAAGTTGTCCGGACCCCTGGTGCCAAAGGGGACATTTCAAAAGAAACACCATGCATGTCAGGGCTTCTCATTACAAAAGATGTATAACAGTATCGGCAAGTCTTTCAGGTGGACCTATCTCGAGAGGATCGCCTTGAGCATGGGCTCCGGTACTTCTGCTGTACAGGACACCACAGTGGTGGCGAGCAGGAGGAGGATTGCTCTTGTACCCTGTTCCATAATGTTGTTGCATCTCCCTGATTGTCTAAATCCTCCAAGTGTTAAGGCGGGAGACCTCTGGTGGGAGCGGGCATAGACAGCGGCTGATCATTACCTGGATTGGTGCTCTTTAACCCCCTTCCTGGGACCCCCCCCCCCCCCCCTTCTCAAAATGTTTTCATTCCTTCAATACCAAGTTTTATAAGATCACCACCTACAACCACTCTGTACCTATGTCTCTCCTCGTATTGAAAGAGGAAACATTGACCACAATGCTCAGTCGGTCTACAAACATTGCAGAAGAAAAGGAAAGCTGAGTGCTCAGAGAGGTGAGGCTGACCTCAGTGAAGAGGGCTGGGGAAGGCTGAGGACCCGGGAGTCTATTTCCACCTATGCCTCCCGGGCTCTGGGCCGACTCTCTGAGTACGAAGAAGCCAGCAAGACAGTGAGGAGGCTGCGGGAGGAGCTGAGGTGCGCCCATGCCAGGGCAAGCTCTGCCAAGAAGAAGCGGAAGGGGCAAATAATTCCTAAAGACTTACATGCAGGCCTTGGAGGATAGAAAAGCATTTCTTTTGGAGAGGAATGGACCATTCAAAGAAAAAATGCTAAATTATCAAGGTTTCGGAGCAATGGGAAAGGAGAAGGAGGAAAGCCCGGTACCGTACAGTGGGCCCCCTGCAAGACAAGCATCTATGTCATTTAACTTTGGTTCTGCCGGCCCGGCTGAGGCAATGACGGCTACCATAGTGGAACGGTAATGGCAGAGATCAGACAGAATTAATCCCCTGGGTACTTACAGGACTTTTATTGGTGGAAATAGTGAGTCTTATCTACAGCCCCCTCGCTGTGACGCCCAGCCACAGGATTAGCTCACTGTGCAGTCCTTGTTACCCAGCACCAGGTCCTGCTGTGGGGGAGCAGGGGAGGCATCGGCCAAAAGGCCAGACAGGCTGCATAAACATGAATGTGTACGCACCAGTCAGTCCTGCTTACCCCTTGCCTCTTCATAGAAAATAATGCTGTACGGTCATTCTTACGGACAGAGATAGAACATGCGGCCATGCGCGGTATGATGAGCACTTGTTGTACTCACTGTACCAAGCCCAGGTGCCATAGACTATGTGGGACATATATCCGGGAGCAATACGTTCAAATGAATCAGCCTTAGAGCGGCCCTGCGGAGGGCATTCCACCAAAATCCAGTGCTGAGGTGCGTCCCCCATTGGGAGGGGGGGATAGCCCAGCACTGGTGGCAGCTTCCGGTGCCTCGGTGCCTCTTCATGCTGTTGTCGCTGATCACTTAGGTGGGGGGCGGCGGCAGTGTGGAGGGGTCGCTGAGGCTGAGGGCTCCGGACCTCCTAAACAGGACAGTAAAATTTTATGGTGTTGGTGATGATCCAAGTTCGGATGCAAGTGAAGATAAGCCGAGCCTAATACGACAATGCACTGTGCCGCGATTGAAGAATATCCTGCATGTGTTGCTTCCCCGCTCAGGTCCCCAGAGTTCACCTTCTTCTTCCCGGTGTATGTAAGTGCATGGCTTGCGACACAATTTTTAAGTTAAATCCCGCACTTTGTCCGAATCCGTCGTATTATCCGGTGGCCCGCCCCCCCCCATTCCTGTCGCATGCGCCAAAATCCGATCGCATGTGACACAATCCTCTTCTAAACCCTGTCCCAGCGGTGCGATCCCCGAAAACGTTGGCAAACCCAGCGGAAATGCGGCCGCGGGGCCCTTAGTAAATAAGCCACTCTGTGTTCTATGGAGAGTAAAGATCAGCGACGCCTAATACCTGCGAAAGATCAGAGGAGACTGTTACCCGATCCCAAAAAAACTTAAATAACATCTACTGATGATTTGGAGAACTCATGTGTGACATAAGTTGGGGTCCCCTCTGGGCGATGCTCTGCGGGGGGGACCCCCGTCCCTTGTGCCTGAAGATGTGGAGGTGGTCATGTCTGCTAATGTTGGTGCTGGTCCAGCCAGTGTAAGGGGATGTCAGTAATGTGGTGGATAATGCAAGTGGAGTGAGTGGTGCAGAACCGTTACCAGTTATGGGGGTGAGTGATGGAGTGACTGGTGGAGTGGTTGGCGCGGCTGAGTGTAACCCGGAGGTGGGTAATGTTAATGTGGGTGCAGGGGTTGGTCCGGTTGCTCTCCCAGTGGTGCTGCTGCGCTGCTGGGGGACTCTGGGAATGTGGTCCGTCTTCGGTGGCGTGGCAGTGATGTGTGTCCCCCTCGGGCACGGGTAGTTGAGCTGCTGCTGAAGATGGACTTCAAGGCGGCTGACATCTTTGCCTTGATCCATCCCTATGGTACATCTGAGTTTGATATCAGCTTTGTTCGGCCGGAGGGGCTTGAGCACTTCTGGTCCAACTATGAGCTGAGATACAACGAGCCCAATTGGCGGGACTTTGCTGTGCAAGCAGTGTCCCGCCAGAACGAACTCAAGAAAGTGACCGTTCTTACCCGTAATGAATTGCTATTTACTATGGCATCATGACCTGGATGAATCGTTATGGAGAGGTACTGGGAGTACAAGCTGACTTATGATAGCATTGCTCTTAATAGCATAGCGAGTGAAGCTCGCCTGGTGGATGTCCACATCCGGCACACCCCAGGCCACGCGGGGTTCACCTATTATAGGGGTAGCTGCAGGTCTAGAATAGACGGGTTTTCTGTAAAGGAGGAAGCCATTTCTTCAGCAGTGTCTGTTGTTGAGGTGGAGTTCTCCGACCACTGTCTAATTTTGTTTTCTCTGAATGTTACAGAGACCCCCCGGATGGGAAGAGGCTACTGGAAGCTCAATTCGTCCCTTATGGAAGAAGCGGAGATCAGACAATCCTTTGAGGACTTTCTTCAGAGCCAGGTACCTTTGCTGGGCCTTTGTAGCAGTAAGTCAGAGTGGTGGGAGATGCTCAAGAAAAGGGTGGCGAGATTCTTCCGCCAGCTCTCGAGCCTCAGGAGCCTGGACAGGTACCACCTGTATCAGGGCCTGAGGAGGAAACTCCAGCATCTCGTCTCGACTGGAGGTAGTCGTGAGGGCATCTCCAGAGTGAAGCTGAAGAGGTGTCAGTACGATAGACGCATCTACGAGAAATACCGCTCGCCCGACCCTTGTCAGTGACAGTACGGAATCCCTGAAAAGGTCCAGATCAGGGATTCTGGAGGTCGTCAGATCCTTCTACTCACACCTCAGTGCCCCTATAACACAGAGGTGTACAACCGGATGGGCGCTTCAAACCATTGGCCCAGCTTGGCCGGTCTCTCCTATGCGGATTGGGCCTCTGGAGCATTCAGAGGCTTGGGTGGCCGGGACCGCTGCACTTTATTTCTAGTTAGTCTAGTGGTCAGGTACCACACGTGGAACGCACGGTGCTTAGTATCGACGCAGCGTAAGGAACATTGTGGGTGACCTGGTGAAGGTGCGCTCTCTGGAGTATGAGACGCTGGGCACGGGAAGGGCTTCTCTCCTTAGTGTCCCTTAGTCTGTCCTCTCCCTCCTGGTGAAGGTGTGCTCTCTGGAGTATGAGAGGCTGGGCACGGGGAGGGCCTCTCTCTATAGTGTCCCTTAGTCTGTGCTCTCCCCCCTGGTGAAGGTGCGCTCTCTGGAGTATGAGGGGCTGGGCACGGGGAGGACCTCTCTCCTTGGTGTCCCTTAGTCTGTCCTCTCCCACCTGGTGAAGGTGCGCTCTCTGGAGTATGAGAGGCTGGGCACGGGGAGGGCCTCTCTCCTTAGTGCCCCTTAGTCTGTCCTCTCCCTCCTAGTGTAGCTGCGCTCTCTGGAGTATGAGAGGCTGGGCACGGGGAGGGCCTCTCTCCTTAGTGCCCCTTAGTCTGTTCTCTCCCTCCTGGTGAAGGTGCGCTCTTTGGAGTATGAGGGGCTGGGCACGGGGAGGACCTCTCTCCTTAGTGTCCCTTAGTCTGTCCTCTCCCTCCTGGTGAAGGTGTGCTCTCTGGAGTATGAGAGGCTGGGCACGGGGAGGGCCTCTCTCTATAGTGTCCCTTAGTCTGTCCTCTCCCTCCTGGTGAAGGTGCGCTCTCTGGAGTATGAGGGGCTGGGCACGGGGAGGACCTCTCTCCTTAGTGCCCCTTAGTCTGTCCTCTCCCTCCTGGTGAAGGTGCGCTCTTTGGAGTATGAGGGGCTGGGCACGGGGAGGGCCTCTCTCCTTAGTGTCCCTTAGTCTGTCCTCTCTCCTCCTGGTGAAGGTGCCCTCTCTGGAGTATGAGAGGCTGGGCACGGGGAGGGCCTCTCTCCTTAGTATCCCTTAGACTGTCCTCTCCCCTCCTGGTGAAGGTGCGCTCTCTGGAGTATGAGAGGCTGGGCACGGGGAGGGTCCCTCTCCTTAGTGTCCCTTAGTCTGTCCTCTCCCCCCTGGTGAAGGTGCGCTCTCTGGAGTATGAGAGGCTGGGCACGGGGAGGGCCTCTCTCCTTAGTGCCCCTTAGTCTGTCCTCTCCCCCCTGGTGAAGGTGCACTCTCTGGAGTGTGAGAGGCTGGGCACGGGGAGGACCTCTCTCCTTAGTGCCCCTTAGTCTGTCCTCTCCCCCCCTGGTGAAGGTGCGCTCTCTGGAGTATGAGAGGCTGGGCACGGGGAGGGCCTCTCTCCTTTGGAGGGGGTTCTCCTTTAGTGTCCCTTAGTCTGTCATCTCCTCTCCTGGTGTTGGGCTGATGCTGACACTGTAGGAGTTTTGTGTTTTGTGAGTATTTAAAGATGTAGGACTTGCAGGCACCGAACCTGGACTTTATGTTTGTATTTATTTAGGGATTTAATGTGTTTAATATGTTTCCATCCAATGTTCAGTGCATTTAGTTACAGTGTATAGTTATATATGTAGTTATACTTCATGTGTGTATAGGTTGGTTTTGGTGTATAGGTGTTAGCTTTGGAGGAGGGTGGAGAAGATTTGGACACTGTGATCCTGGAAACTGGTCTGGACTACTTAACCTGAACTTTAGTGCAGCCATGACTCAGCAGCTGAGTGCACCAGCAGAATAGTGAGTGCAGCTGTGTAGCGGGGACTGTAGTGTTGTGCATCATTCAGTGGCACATGGAGAGTATCTACATGATGGATACGACCCCTTTAGCTTCTGTCCTTCTCTTCAGGCTCATTATCGGTCCTGCAGGGGACATGGGAGAAGGCAGCCGCAGAGCATCTCCCCCGTCTGCTGCCCTGGTGACTTCTTAGAAAGCATGTAATCATCATTTCTCTGACTTTTCTGGTATATTGAGATTCTTTGACTTGTTAATACCAGAGGGATTATTTCGGGTCTTGACTGGTGGCTGCCGGTTCTGTGCCCAGCTCCTTCCCTGAGCCGCAGCGATGTTCTCATAGCTGAAGTATTTGTCTGTAACAACTCCCTGTATCCAGGGTGCGACTTCATATGATCCATCACTACAGGGCAGTCCTCCTAGTGCCAGTCAGTGTGATGCATACCCCCTAAGCCTGGTACATTGGGGGCTCCTATGTGGGTGTAATGGCTGTGATTAGGAGGTGAGAGCTTCTTCTCGGTCACGTCCTGCGCTCCTACGACGCCCCAGATGGCGCCGCTCCTTTATGAGATGTGATAATAACTTCAGACACCAGAATTACTTACCCTCATTACTGTCGCCCGGAGCCTCAGGTAAATGTCATAGCGGCTCTAATTGATGTTAACGAGGAGCCCCCTCGCATCAAACCCCCATCATAGCACGTTCCTGGAAGTCCAGCACTGAGCCGGGGGGAGGGGGTCTGAGCCGATATCTACAGATATATCCATATAGAGACTATATATAGTGACCTAGGTTACATATATCACTATAATGTGCAGCACAGTATAGCCCATAGGCTCTGGGGGCTGTAAAAAATTTACCTGTACCTAATGACCCCGAGCTGTAGTGTCCTGTACCTAATGACCCTGAGCTGTAGTGTCCTGTACCTAATGACCCCGAGCTGTACTGTCCTGTACCTAATGATCCAGAGCTGTAGTGTCCTGTACCTAATGACCCTGAGCTGTAGTGTCCTGTACCTAATGACCCCGAGCTGTAGTGTCCTGTACCTAATGACCCCGAGCTGTAGTGTCCTGTACCTAATGACCCCGAGCTGTAGCGTCCTGTACCTAATGATCCAGAGCTGTAGTGTCCTGTACCTAATGACCCTGAGCTGTAGTGTCCTGTACCTAATGACCCCGAGCTGTAGCGTCCTGTACCTAATGACCCCGAGCTGTAGCGTCCTGTACCTAATGACCCCGAGCTGTAGCGTCCTGTACCTAATGACCCCGAGCTGTAGCGTCCTGTACCTAATGACCCCGAGCTGTAGTGTCCTGTACCTAATGACCCCGAGCTGTAGTGTCCTGTACCTAATGACCCCGAGCTGTAGTGTCCTGTACCTAATGACCCCGAGCTGTAGCGTCCTGTACCTAATGATCCAGAGCTGTAGCGTCCTGTACCTAATGATCCCGAGCTGTAGTGTCCTGTACCTAATGACCCCGAGCTGTAGTGTCCTGTACCTAATGACCCTGAGCTGTAGTGTCCTGTACCTAATGACCCCGAGCTGTAGTGTCCTGTACCTAATGATCCAGAGCTGTAGTGTCCTGTACCTAATGACCCCGAGCTGTAGTGTCCTGTACCTAATGACCCCGAGCTGTAGTGTCCTGTACCTAATGACCCCGAGCTGTAGTGTCCTGTACCTAATGACCCTGAGCTGTAGTGTCCTGTACCTAATGACCCCGAGCTGTAGTGTCCTGTACCTAATGACCCCGAGCTGTAGCGTCCTGTACCTAATGACCCTGAGCTGTAGTGCCCTGTACCTGGTGATCCGGAGCTGTAGTGCCCTGTACCTGGTGATCCGGAGCTGTAGTGCCCTGTACCTGGTGATCCGGAGCTGTAGTGCCCTGTACCTGGTGATCCAGAGCTGTAGTGCCCTGTACCTGGTGATCCAGAGCTGTAGTGCCCTGTACCTGGTGATCCAGAGCTGTAGTGCCCTGTACCTGGTGATCCAGAGCTGTAGTGCCCTGTACCTGGTGATCCAGAGCTGTAGTGCCCTGTACCTGGTGATCCAGAGCTGTAGTGCCCTGTACCTGGTGATCCAGAGCTGTAGTGCCCTGTACCTGGTGATCCAGAGCTGTAGTGCCCTGTACCTGGTGATCCAGAGCTGTAGTGCCCTGTACCTGGTGATCCAGAGCTGTAGTGCCCTGTACCTGGTGATCCGGAGCTGTAGTGTCCTGTACCTGGTGATCCGGAGCTGTAGCATCCTGCAACCGGAGATCCGGATCTGTAGCGTCCTTTACCTAGAGACCTGGAGCTGTAGCGTCCTGTACCGGGAGTCCCAACGCTGTAGCGTCCTGTACCGGGAGTCCCAACGCTGTAGCGTCCTGTACCGGGAGTCCCAACGCTGTAGCGTCCTGTACCGGGAGTCCCGGCGCTGTAGCGTCCTGTACCGGGAGTCCCGGCGCTGTAGCGTCCTGTACCGGGAGACCCGGCGCTGTAGCGTCCTGTACCGGGAGACCCGGCGCTGTAGCGTCCTGTACCGGGAGACCCGGCGCTGTAGCGTCCTGTACCGGGAGACCCGGCGCTGTAGCGTCCTGTACCGGGAGACCCGGCGCTGTAGCGTCCTGTACCGGGAGACCCGGCGCTGTAGCGTCCTGTACCGGGAGACCCGGCGCTGTAGCGTCCTGTACCGGGAGACCCGGCGCTGTAGCGTCCTGTACCGGGAGACCCGGCGCTGTAGCGTCCTGTACCGGGAGACCCGGCGCTGTAGCGTCCTGTACCGGGAGACCCGGCGCTGTAGCGTCCTGTACCGGGAGACCCGGCGTTGTGGCGTAAACATAGAACTACTGCAAAGCCAGATTCATGCCTTGAGACTTTTTGAAAAAGTCACATGAAAAGTCTCACAGTTACTCTAGTTCATACTGGTGGATGTGTTGGGAATTTTTATGCATTTTGGGACTTTTTGAAAAATAAAATCTCAGAAAATAGACCATAAGATTATTTATTAATGTGCCAAAACCTCATCTGATGGGCAGCGGAGCTCCAAAAATAGACAAACTGCCCCAAGGAGCCTAATGATTAATAACCCCCTCTATATTTATTGCACTTTATGGGGAGGTGGAAACAGACTTAACGATGGACCAGATTTATCATTAATTCTAGGCAACACTAAGCCAACGTAGTCTCCAGAACAATGGGCTGCGCACAAGGTGAGGCGGGCAATCGGAGTCTCTAAGTACAACAAACGTATCAGCGTATCTAAGACTCGGGGAGAAGCGGAAAGCCCTCAGGGCTTAAATATTTCTTAGCTATTTAGTTACATATTAAGAGAATTTCTTTTGTTTGCTTTTTGCCCTCATCCGTTCATCGTTGTTCTCCCGAAGACGAGAACACCCTCTTTATGACATGACCAGAGATGAACCAAGGTCTCTGGGGTCAAGGATTCTGCCCCGGAGGGGTGATAACTTGCAACTCTGCACATAAGGGGCATCACAAAATCCTAACACAAGACTGGATCCCGTGGTTTCATGTGGTAGAGGACCGACCACGTACATGAAGAGGAAAGTTATCTTGAGAGACGGCTTTCGCGTGGAGAGAGATGCAAACATCAGGTGGAGAGGCTGGTACCAGAATGTGGCTGGTACAGAGCGATGACCTGGTGCCGGAGAGAGGAGTCTCCATAGATATCACTCTGCAGGCAGATGGTCACGGCTTATCGCAGGCTGATGGATGGACTTTATATTGGAGAGCAGGAGATCCGAGATGTCCACGTTGCTTGGTTTGGCTGTTGCCATATGTTCTTATTATGTTCACCAGACCTGACCAAACATAGAACCTCCGACACCTGAGCCAGATACAAGATGATAAATACTAGGAAACTCATGTGGGGTGGAAATCACTCACTCAGCATCGGACATCAACATGATCAACATTCCCCAATGACATAATGGATGCCCTATGCGTGACTCGTTTAACATTTGGAGTGATTTTGAGCTGGAATTTAGGGCTGGTGTTTAAATTGTCCTCATAAATCCCCCCTATGTCTAAGTGCTACCAAAAGTAGCTACCACTACATCTATGTCTGACTTTCAAGAAGGCTAGTGACGTAATGTAGGATAATAGCCAGACCACCAAGTCTTTACCAGACTGAATAGACTCCGCGGGGGTGCCTTAGCTCTATCACAAGGTGCCTTAGCTCTATCACAAGGTGCCTTAGCTATATCACTGCCTGTGGAGCTCTGATGCCCATCACATTTATTAAAGAGGTGGTAGCCCTTAGCAGTGTCTGGATTTTTTTTTAAAAAGACAGACAATCCCCCGACTTAAAGGGGTTTTCCCACAAAACAAGATGGGCTCCACTGGATAGGGCCTAACTCGCTGATAGGTGGGGGTCTCAGCAATGATGTGTCTGATGTGCTCCAGTCGGACTCCTCGACGCTCCCCAAGATGACTGGAGCAGACACTAGCACATGATCGGACTGTCCCGTTCATCTCTATGGAGCTGATTGCCAAGTGCCCACCGAGTAACAAGTTTTCATGGGAACTCTGACTCACAGACGACTCCATGTTACAGACGGACCTCCCTACCCACAGGGCTCGGGATGCTGGTAATTTACTGAACTTTAGCCCTGTAAGAGTTCTGAAAGGTGTCGGCAATGAAGATTTATTGTAAATCCTTTTTCACTTGACAACCCAAAATTTTGAAAAAAACTATTATCACTATTATCACCCCCTCATAATCTGGAGTTATACTTAACATACAAATTCAACTTAAGAACAAACCTAAAGAACCTACCTTGTATGTAACCCGGGGACTACCATAAGCCATAAATCTGTCTTTACATGGCGTTGCACGTGCAGGGTTTCTAGGTGTAAGCCAGCATTTCTGAGGGGCAGGAGCAAACCCTTGCAAAAAATCACAACCCCCCCCCCCCCAATTGAGATTTTTTGCCTCTTTTTATAATGCAAAAAAGGACAAGAAAATCTTTTGTTTAATGAGCCCCCATGTGTAGACTGCTCTGCTGCCAAGTTATTACATCTCATCAGTACAGTTTTGGGAACTGGTTGGGTTAGGTGAGAGGCCATCGACATGGGTCAGGGGGCATACTAAACCCCTTTGTTGCCCATATTTACCATGTTTTGTAAATGGAGCCTCTCCATGAAATGGTCTGAAAGAGTCCGAAACAAAGGAAAAGACCGGTCAGTGTGTACAGCAGACGCATGAGGCTTTAATGATGAAAAGATTCACCTGGAAAACTACCAGAAGTATCCATGTTACTGGACATTATACATATGAATAGAAGATGTTTCACGACTGAGCGATTCTGACTCCAGGGGGCAATGTGGTGGCAGATGTGCCTTAGAAACACCAAGTATACCTGAGGCTATGGAGCCCTGTTCCTGCTAGATGTTGTCTAAGGCGCCCATTACAAGATCTCTTCTCCCTTCCATTGAATGAGATGTTCCTATGTACCTTCAGAGACTGGAAACCACCCGGTCCCAGTCCCATGGACCTCTGTGATATCGATTTAGTGTATATATGAAAATACAAAAAGGTGTTTTCCTATTGGGCTGCTTCACACATCAAGTTTCCGCTAAATCTTAAGCAAAAGATGAAATGAGGTGAAAATTGTAGTAAAAACTGTGAGTAGACCTGTAAGATACAAACCTTATTATGGACATCATAGACGGAGCGGTTTGTCGCTGCAGCTTCTGTGAACAAAGTGTTCTTTCAGAATCCATGTCCAAACAAGAAATCGCGTTTTACAATCTTTAATGTCTATGAACAAACAAAAGAAAAGTAGAGAGAGACGTAACTATGTGTCCCCGACGTGTACACAACTCAGCCACAGCCAGTAGGGGTCGGAGGATAGGCGGTGTAGACCCACCGGGATTCCTATATGAAGATGGATCCTCCCACTGATCTCTGTACAGAACTGTTCCAGACATCGAGCAGAGGATGTAGCGGCTCGGTGAAGGTGGTGGTGAAGGTGTGTAAGTGTCTGATGGGGTCAAACTCAGCTCATACAAGGACAACTCCCCAACATCATATTCCATATAGATCCTCATCGCTGGAGAGGAATCCAGATCACCTGACTACCATGTCTCATGAAGGGCAGGTTAGTATACTGGCCTCCTCCATATAAACCCAAGGACTTGTTATTTACTCCGAAGTGTAACTGCTCTCCCCTTCTGTCTATACTGGGGTAACACATCCCCCCATTGCCCCCTGAGCTCCACCTCCATATCCCCGTAATGTCGCCATGATATAATATTACTGCTGCCCATCATCCGTGAATCATTCTGGAAACCCTCTTCTTTATTTCTGGATTTTTTGGTCTATTTCTGTCCAGGTTGCAGCTTCCAGGTCATCTGATATAAGGAGATTATTTCCAACCTTGTTTATATCCAGAAATATATTAATTTGTACATCTTTTCTTCATACCACATAATATCTGTGATTAAAGTAAGTCTAGCACGTCCTCGTCATAACCCAGCGGTTCCTCGTCATAACCCAACGCGCCCTCGTCATAACCCAACGCGCCCTCGTCATACCCCAACGCGTCCTCGTCATACCCCAACGCGCCCTCGTCATACCCCAACGCGCCCTCGTCATAACCCAACGCGCCCTCGTCATAACCCAACGCGCCCTCGTCATAACCCAACGCGCCCTCGTCATAACCCAACGCGCCCTCGTCATACCCCAACGCGCCCTCGTCATAACCCAACGCGCCCTCGTCATAACCCAACGCGCCCTCGTCATAACCCAACGCGCCCTCGTCATACCCCAACGCGCCCTCGTCATAACCCAACGCGCCCTCGTCATAACCCAACGCGTCCTCGTCATAACCCAGCGGTTCCTCGTCATAACCCAACGCGCCCTCGTCATAACCCAACGCGTCCTCGTCATAACCCAGCGGTTCCTCGTCATAACCCAGCGGTTCCTCGTCATAACCCAACGCGCCCTCCCTCATAACCCAACGCGCCCTCCCTCATAACCCAACGCGCCCTCCCTCATAACCCAACGCGCCCTCCCTCATAACCCAACGCGCCCTCCCTCATAACCCAACGCGCCCTCCCTCATAACCCAACGCGCCCTCCCTCATAACCCAACGCGCCCTCCCTCATAACCCAACGCGCCCTCCCTCATAACCCAACGCGCCCTCGTCATAACCCAACGCGCCCTCGTCATAACCCAACGCGCCCTCGTCATAACCCAACGCGTCCTCGTCACCTCTATTGTGCTCCCCAGTGTCCTTGTCGTCTGTATCATGTCTCTCCCTTTCCAGTTCCTTATTATTATTCTTCCTCCTTTTCCTCTTCTTTTCTGAGGCCTCCCTCCATGTTATGTCCCCAATGTTCTCAAGCCAAACTGCGGGACACACAGATCCATGTTGCGTCCTCAGTGCAGTAATATTCCAGGATCTACTTCAGTCAGTTAGGACATGTTCGGACCCTTGTGCTGTTGTAGATAAGAGCAGTACCAGAAGACTTTGGTGCACCCTTCCAGAGCAGTGCATAGGGCACCAGATTCGTGAAGACCATGCACCACATTTCAATCATCTAATAACTACAATTTGCACTACTTTTGATAAGTGTGGCCCAATATTCGAAGCTTTACACACCTCTTAGTAACCCTAAGCTGGCTGTCACTTCTACTATGTGGTGTCACATACTTTTGTGTGTAGTTTCTTAGTTTTCCCCCAATATATTCC
>NW_027285694.1:0-30582 GCF_040894005.1 Engystomops pustulosus | reverse complement strand
CATATGAAGAGCACATTTCGAGAGAGAAAAAGTTACACTGAAGACTCCTCATCAACAGATATTCCTAAATCCTTCTGCCACTAATCTAAACATATTAATGAAGAAGACTGTATTCAGTAGTCTAAAATACTAAATTAATACCTTTAGAGCCTTTTGCAGGGTTTAAGAAAGCACTTTCAAAAATGGATTTGGTGTCTCTCATAGATGTAGGTAGCCCTGGTATAAAATGTCTCAACCACAAATATTTATAAAGTCAATTTTGGAAAATTAAATTTACAGCAGTTACCCAGTTATTCAAATCTAGATCACCTATTAATTGTGATGCCCCTTCATATAAAAAATCGACAACTCGTAATTTAAATAGTTGGGGGTCACGGGAATATTGTTCCCACATCTGACCCCCTGCTTGAACCGTGGTAAGGGAGCTATGAAAGGGTGATGAATGTATGGCTCTTTCACACAGAGTGATTGAGACATTTTTCTTTTTTGATGCAGCATTTTAAATCAGAAGTCAGTGTTTATTTGGAGGGAGAATAAAAACACTGCCTCTCTTGGTCTAATATAGCTGAATCATAATATCTCAATGATAACATCATCAGCAAATAGACCTATTTTATGGTTCTGTCAATGGTTTCATCATCAGAGTGAAAATAAGCGGTGATAATGGACATCCTTGCTGGGTTCCATTTGTTGTAAGGGCCGTGATGTATAACCAGACTGAGGGACAGTATATAGGGCCATGACGCTTCTCATTACCTCCACATTTCTTGTAGATACCCCCAATGCACTTGATTGAATGACTTCTCTGCATCCAAAAAAAGAAGCAGAGAAGGCATTTGAGTGCACTTCACATAATTCAGCAAATCTATTAAAACGACGGGTGCCATCTGAGGAGAGCCCCCCTCTGACGAAACTCACCTGGCTCCAGAAATAAGGGGGGAGGGCAACCTCTCAGCGAGAATTTTAGAGGTATAATTTAAGGTCTGGAAATTAGAGGGTCTATCTGGTGTTTTACTAGCCTCAGGCAGAGTTGAAATAGCTACAAGTAATAGCTCTTCAGAAATTAAGCCTGAAGATTGAATGTAAGTAAATAAATTTGAGAGGTGCTATAAAATGAGGATGTACCTTGAAGTAACCATTCATTGGGCCCTGGAGCCTTGTTATTCTTTAGGGATTTTATTGCTTTAGAGATTACCACCTCAGAAACCGGGCTAGCCAATAACTTAGACTGTTCTTGTGACAAAAACAGTAGAATAATATTTCCTAGAAAAGATTGCATGCCTTCTAGCTTCTAGGGTTGCTCAGTAGCTTTATCATAGCGTAAATTATATAGATAAAAATAAAACAAAGCCATACTTCAATCATTTGCTGAGGATCATGCACCTTCTCATCTTTTGAGTCAAGCAAAAAAAGGGGTTCTATTTCTCACCTCTCACTTTTTCAGCTGATTTGCTAAAACCTTACTGACTCTGTTTCCCAAAGAATAATAAGGCTTTCATCCTTTGAAAGGCTCTCTCATACTTGTAAGAGTCTATTTGGGCCAGTTGACATTGTCATACTTTTATTGTACCTTCCCTATCGGGGCAAAATATATTTATGTTTAAAGCATGAAGAAGTGACAAGCCAGCAAGTATATGCAATATTTTCTCTGCATTTGCTTTTTTATTGGATGTTGCTTGCCCCCTGAAATTGCCTCTTATAAACATCTTGTGTGAGCACCATAATAATTCTGGGGAGATATTATCAATATTATTAGTATTGAAGAATTTTGTCAGATTCTCCACTGTGCTACAATGAAAATTATGAAGCTGCAGACGATAATTGTTAGAGCGCCATACATTAGATCTAGGCATATCATTCTTTTCTTCCAGCTTATTACCCCTATTTTAGAAGATTTAATTCAACCAAAAAGGGCATGATCCGATAAAAACAAATCAATGCAGGAATATACTCCAAGTCTAAGTAATACTCCTCGTGGGCCAAGTGGAATAATTCAGGGGTTTTATCAGCTCCATAGTTGTTATAAGTATCCATGGAAGGCCACATAGTCATATTAAAGAGTTTACAATGGGAAAAAAAGTGTTTATATGCATTTGATGCATATACTGATACCAAAGTGTATAATATATAATTTATGGTACAGATCAGAATGACATATCTGCCTTGAGGATCAATTTTTTTGCTTCACAAGTGAGAAAGCTACGATGTACTAATACTTATATGCTGATGCGTAATTGGCTGAATAATATGTTGTATGTTTGAGTGATAACTTGAAATTAAACAATGCAGTCACTTATGTCACAGAATATACATTGTGCACTCATAGGGGGCATAAAACGTGTTTACCAGAAACATTTAGATCTAGAAATAGTGTACAAGACCTAATTACACATAACAGTCTCACCTAAAGAAGAAGGAGAAAAGGGAAGTCCCCTATAGGGAGATCCCGAATACATTTCAGTCACATATTTTCTACTCAGCGTTTCCCATTCTTCCTCCAAACAGGGTGCTGCTGCAACAGCCTTGACTTTAGACACAGACAAGTCCCCTTTTGGTACAAGCTCTCACTCCTGGAGCAGCGCTTGAAATTTTGCTGGTGAAGGTGCCACCACATTCCTTTCATCTTTCTGAATGATGAGTTTTATAGGAAATTCCCACTTACATGGAATGTTATGAGAGCACAGAACCTTAGTAGCAGCAGATAGGTCGGTGAATAAAGAGATATCCTTGAATCTTTCAGGCAATTCTTCTGGGTTCCTAGGTTTCCTCATTAACTTTTTTTAAAATGGAAAAAATGCAGTCTTGCAATCACATTCCCAGGCACTGATGAAGGGAAAAACTTTGCTTTAGGCAAACTGTTTGCCCTATCGATTAGCAGATCAGACCACAGATCAGTCTAACAGACCACAAAAAGGTCTATTAGAAATTCTTCTAGCAACCCTGGTTGGACAAGTTCAGGTAATCCTTAAAACCGTACATTTTTCCGTCTGGAACAATCTTCCATATCTGCCATCTTCAAACGGAAATCTCTCACCTCCTTCTCTAGTGCACTGTTTGCATCCACCAGCTCATTATGAGCCACTATAAATTCTGCCATCTTTGACAGAGGTCTCCCCATAGGGGATAATGAAGCTGTATATGTTCCATGCTAGTGAGGATTCACCTGAGTGTCTGCTCGCTGAAGTGCTGCCGGTGGCTCTGGACTGCTGGCTGGTGATAATGCCTCAGTAGAGATGAAGGAGTCTAGCAGTACATGGTTTCTGAGAGACGGAGAGCACCCTGCTGAAAGTGTAAGGAAGGAGCTGGAGAGCCTGCCTGATGAAAAGCTGTTGCCTCAGTAAGTATGCCACAACTGCCATCTTGGTAGCATGTTGTGGGGAAAAATTCAGTTAGTTTTGCAGGCCCTGTTTTTTTCTGGCCTTTCCCATGCTGCCTGAGGGTAAGCCTCACAATGGGTGATAGGTAGGATCATAATCTTCCCGGTGAAGTGCCATTTATAGCTGATTTTTGGGTCTCGGTACATGGAGCTCAGCAACACGCGTCTTACTCCATGCTCGGCCGACCCCACCCCCTTGATGTCTCCCCCAAGTAGGTTTGATCAGTTTTTTTTGATCAGCACTAGGCTTGCGGCCGTACATAAGTCCCCATTAGGCCGGCAATGGGTGCACAGAATGATAGAGTGCAGCACATGGGCAGCACCGTAGTGTTCCATACACAGGAAAAAGATACACCATGTCCTATCTCTTCCTTTGTTACAGCGCCGTGTGCCATGCATCGGTATGAAGATGGGAGAGGTCACCACTCCTCCTCTCCATCTCGGCAAATGGTCCAGGGGACATACGTTTGTGTGAATGTAGCTTTAAAGTATCATATATTTAGGCGCAGTGGCAGGCAATTATAATGGTTCAAACTGAGAGTCTTATTCTATGGTATCCATATATACATTGTCCAAATAGCTCAATCTATTTTTATACATCTCCCAGAAACTTCAACTCAAAATAAGATAGGGAACATAAGGAAAAAAGATAAAATAGCTGTTGTGGCCAAAAAAGCTATTTAAAATTGTATTTCCTAAGCCTATTTTCATGTATGTTCCTGGATAGTAGCATAGCCCCAGCTACAACCATGTTTCATCAGTCTTTGTCAATGTATAAAAAATGTTTTTACAGAAACAGCTAAATGTGACATATTCATAATGTTCTCTTGCTGGCATAAATTTGAATATAATAGAAATTCCTTGAGGGCTTTTATTTTAATAACCAGTAGTAAGCATAATCCAACAAGGTAAAAATACCATAGAGTAAATTGTGTTTTTATTTCAGTGTCAATATGTTGATTCAATCTTGCTCTATTGCCTAACAACAGTTGCCAGCTCTTGCACTTTTTTTTTTAACAATGGTGGCCATTGTCATTGACTTTATATTTAAATCATAGTCTTCACTATATGTACTGTTATAACATAAAGTGGCATAATTAATACACTGCAAGCACGATTGTCATAAAATAAATGTCATATTCCACTGATTATGCAAAATCAAATTAACCGGCTCTCTCAGTGGAGGTCTGCACCATGCAAACCTGCTCCTTCCTTCATATTTATTAGGAACATGTAACCAATAAATGTTTTATTGCAGAATATAAAAAACTACTTTTAGAAATAGTCTGGGGAAAATCCTGAACATTTTATGAACTTTCTTTATATTGTATATGGAAAAAGAACATAGAAAGGAACAGAAAATAACCATAATCATATTTAATAGCTTTGATGGGCGAATTTGTTAAAATTCGTTTCGTCCTGATTCGCTGAATTTTTAAAAAAAAATTGATTCGACCCGAATCGAATCAAAACGAATCACGTTAAAAAACAGGCATTTCCTGGCAGTAGAGACCCTGTAGGGTGTTGTAGAATGTTGTGCCATGCTTAAATATGCATAGGGAGCGTGGTTTGGTCTTCAAACAATGCTGTTTTAGTGTGACACGCATATGAAAGCCGCGGCTCTTAGAATCGCTTCACTCTTCACTTCCATGTGCACTTACATAGGCAAACTTCCCCAAATAAGTGAAGCGGGAACACAGCCTGACAAGGTAACGTCTGTGCCAGCTCGAAAGGACCGAGCTGAGGGCCAAGATCCCAATATAACATCAAAGAGTGCACTCTTTTTACACTGACATCAGATGATTCCATAGATTACGACAGAACCTGTTCTGTTACATGCGGATACATGTGGAAAGCCCCCCAAAAGAGTGCAGAGGATGTCGGCAGTAATTTTGCATTGACGTCACTGATCATTTTGCCCTTCTTTTCACGCGTCAGTGTCCTCTTTCAACAATCGGTCAACAATCCATCAGTATTGCTAAAGCCAAAAACAAAATGCTGAGGACGACTTCAGATTCTTAGGATTACGTAAATTAACAGAATTAATTTTTTTCAATGAAGCTTTCTTTTTGTTATTAAAAGTGTGGGTTTTTTCAGTGTCACTTTCTATAATTTGCCATAGCAGTGGTGCTAATTGACAGTGCTCATTACTAAGGGCTGGCCTTAGTGTTTGCCCTTTTTTGGGAAAATTTACACTAACACCAATACTATTAACTTGGTACCCACCACCACCAGGGGTGCCGGGTACAAACCAGTAACTGACCATCTATAGATGGTCAGGCAGTGGGGTGGCTGCAGGCTGTTATTGTTGTGCTGGAATAGTCCCCTAATAGTGGGCTATCCCTGCTCATTAATGGCAGGCTACAGCTGTTTTTTTGGATCAGACTGATTTGGACAATTGGAGGGGCCCCACGTTTTTTTGGCCAGAAATTTTTAAAAAATCATCTGGGTTTCCCCTAATTAACTAATGGGAACCCCACACCCTCTTTTTCTTAATTTTTGGCCAAAAAATGGGGGGAAAATTACGTGGGGTTCCCCTTATTAATAGGGGGACACCCACACTTTTTTCGTATTTTGACCAAAAATGGGGAAAAAAATGGCGTGGGATCCCCCTTATTAATAGGGGGAAACTCACATTCTTATTTTTCATATATTAGCAAAAAAAATGATGTGGGGTACCCCCTATTGTCCGAATCAGCCTGATACAAAAAAAAAAAAAAAACAGCAGCAGCCTGCCATTACTGAGCTGGGATAGCCCACTGTTAGGGGGCTATTCCAGCGTAACAATAACAACCTGCAGCCGCCCCACTACCTGACCATCTATAGATGGTCAGGTACTGGTTTGTACCCGGCTCTTCCCGGCACCCCTGGTGGCGGTGGGTACCGAGGTAATAGTATTGGCGTTAGTGTATATTTGTCCAAAAAAAGGGCAAACACTAAGGCCAGCCCTTAGTAATGAGCACCGTCAACTAAACAGCCCCTCTACTATGGCAAACTATATGAAGTGACACAAAAAACCCACACATTTTTAATAACAAAAAGTTTTATTGAAAAAAAAAAAGCACACACACCCTCGTTGACCATTTTATTTGTAAAAAAAACATGCTGGTCATCGACATAATCCTTCGAATCCGAAGTAGTCCACTGCATGCATGGTCCTGGAAGACAAAAAAACAAACACATACCCAAAAAAATGGCTCGTTGCCAAGGGCAGTGAGGTACATGCTCGTTGCCAAGGGGAGTGAGGTGCATGCTCGTTGCCAAGGGGAGTGAGGTGCATGCTCGTTGCCAAGCGGAGTGAGGTGCATTCTCGTTGCCAAGGGGAGAGAGGTGCATGCTCGTTGCCATATGAAGCGAGGTACATACTCGTTGCCAAGGGGAGTGAGGTGCATGCTCGTTGCCATATGAAGTGAGGTACATACCCGTTGCCATAGGGAGTGAGGTGCATGCTCGTTGCCAAGGGGGTTGCGGTATATGCTCGTTGCCGAGGTGGACTAAAATACTGCGACATGATGCATATTATATAATATATATATATATATATATATATATATATATATATATATATATATATATACACACACACACATATATATATGCACACACACACACATATATATATATATATATATATATATATATATACACATACACACACACATATATATATATACACACATATATATACACACACACACATATATATTGTAGGGGTTCACTCAAATGGTAGCCTTTAGAGAAGCACCATAAAAATAACAGGCAAAAGGGCTTGCTCCAGCCAGCAAAACAAAATGCATAGTCCATGCTATCAATCACAGTTCACATTCACAGACACAGTACCGTACTTCACCCTGCTGCTAAAATAACAAAAGTGTGTCAGTGGCTGAACGCCGCTGACACCAGCAATACTGGTTTTTACTTCACCGAGGCCAGGCACCACGGTGACACATATCTACCATCCACCACAACACCTTGTGCCTTTCTACATACCCCCCCCCCCCTCTGCCCAACACAGGGGTCTGGGCACCTTCAGCCAGCATGCAATAAACCTTAGACAGCGCATCTGTGTTACCTTGTAATTTTCCAGGCCTATGTTCCACTGTAAAATTAAAGTCTTGCAAAGCCAAGAACCAACGGGTCACACGGGCATTGTTACCCTTTTTCCCTCTTTCATTTGCATTTCAGAGGAGCGTGGTCTGATACCAGCCTGAACTTTCGACCCAGGAGGTAGTACTGGAACGAATCTAGGGCCCACTTGATGGCCAAGCATTCTCTCTCGATTATTAACCCCTAGGCGCACCACGACGTTATACTACGTCCCCGGGGCTAGATGCTTAGCGCACCGGGACGTAGTATAACGTCTAGCTTCTGGGACCGGCTCACGAACGGAGCCGGTACCAGAAGCAGCGGCTGTCAGCTGTCTATCACAGCTGACACCGCGCTGTAACACCCGCGATCGGAGCCGGCTCCGATCGCGGGTGTTAACCCCTTACACGCCGCGGTCAAGCATGACCGCGGCGTGTAAGGGTGTTCCTGCTGTGGATCGGATCCCCCGTGCCGCTTACCGGGGGATCCGATCCTCTTCCGGGCAGCTCCGAGGACTGGCATGTGCCCCGGAGCTGCCCGGTCTCCATGGCAGCCAGACCCCTTCCGGGTCTGACTGCAAACTGTCTGAGCATGCGCAAGCTTGCTCAGACAGTTTACACTGCTCTACAATAAAATAGTATTGTAGAGCAGTGTATTGAACTTAAACCAGTGATCAGAGCATCACTGGTTTAAGTTCAAGTATGTATAAGTAAAAAAAAATGCAAAAACAGTTAACACTACACATTATAATAAATAAAAAATAAATACATAAAATATAAGCCCCTAAAATGTCACTTTCCCATAAAAAACTTAATAAAGTATAAAAAACATAAAAACACAAAAAAAACCTGCATATTTGGTATTGCCGCGTCCGTAACAATCTGCATATTAAAACAGAATTGTTACTGGACCCGCACGGTAAACGCCGGAGGAAAAAAACGCAAAAAACGTTCCGAAAAAAGATAATTTTTAATTAATACCCTATAAAAAATGCTCTAAAATGTGATTTTAAAAATTTTATGCACTCTAAAATAAGCCCACTAAAAAGAACAACTGTTCTCGCAAAAAATAAGCCCCTAACCAGATTTGTCAGCCAAAAAATAAAAAAGTTATGCATATAAAAAGATGGTGATGCTAAAATGAATAAGATTTTCTCCAAATTAGTTTTTATTCAGTACAATTGAATAAAATACACAAAACCCCCACATATTTGGTATCCCTGCGTCCGTAACAATCTGTATAATAAAACAGAATTGTTATTAGATTCGCAAAGTGAACCCCGTAAAAAACAACCTAAAAAAACTCTCTCTGAAAAAGATGATTTTTTATTAATGCCCTTTAAAAATGCTCTAAAAAAAGTGATTTCTAAAAAGTTACGCAATCTAACATAAGACCACTAAAAAGAGCTATCATTCTCACAAAAAATGAGCCCTTAAACAGATTTGTGAGGTGAAAAATAAAAAAGTTATACATATGAAAGACGGTGATGCTAAAATTAACAACAATTTTGCCAAATTACTTTTTATTCAGTAAAAATGGTAAAAAATAAAAAATATATATAAATGAAGTATTTTCATAATCGTGGCGACCCATAGAATAAAAATAATATACTATTTTTATGGTATGGTTAACGGCCAAATAAAAAACACATAAAAATTTTCCTAAAAATTGATGATTTTCATTTCCTCCACCAACAAAGAGTTAATTAAATCTCACCAATTAGCTGTAGATGCCCCAAAATTACATACCAGAAAAGTGCATCTCATGTGACAAAAGAAATAAGCCCCTATAGGTCCTCATTAAAAAAAAGAAAAAAATTATAGCCTGTACAATGTGACATAGCAAATCTGATTTGGACGGCGCCTCCTTCCCTTCTATGCCCGGCCGTGCGCCCATACAGCAGGATACCACCACATATAGAGTATCCGTGTACTCGGGAGAAATTGGGTATCAAACTTTGTGGAGCCTTTTTTAATTTAATCCATTTTAAATGTTTAATTTTCCACCCAAAATGAGTGTATTGTGAAAAAATATTACAATTTGCAGACTGCACCTCCATTTTGTTTTAACCCCTATAAAACACGTAAAGGGTTAACAAACTTCTTAAAAGTAGTTTTTCATACGTTGAGGGGTGTAGTTTCCACAATGGGGTAATTTACGAGTCTCACTATTATTTAGGCCTCTCAGTGTCAATTAGAAGTTGATCAGGTCCATCTAAGTACGGGTTTTGGCGATTTTACAAAAAATGTGAAAAATGGCACCCAAATTCTGAGCCTCATAACATTCTAGTAAAATATGTGGAATCTTAAAAAACCATGCCAACATAAAGCAGACATTTGGGAAATGTAAGTTATGAATTTATTTTGTGCTATGACTATCTGCATCAAAAGTAGAGAATTTAGAACGTTGAAAATAAAGAATTTTTCAAACTTTTTGCCAAATTTTGTTTTTTTTCATAACTAAACGCAAAAGATTTCATCCAAATTTTTAAACTAATTTGAAGTACAATGTGTCACGAGAAAACAATCTCAAAATCCCCTGGATATCTCATAGCGTTCCAAAGCTATAACCACTTATAGTGACACAGGTCAGATTTGAAAAATGGGACCGCGTCCTTAAGGCCAAAATAGGCTGTGTCCCCTAGGGGTTAAATAGTTACGTTCCGCTGGGGACAGCTTTCTACTGAGATAGCACACCGGATGTTCCTCCCCATTCACCACCTGTGACATTACAGTCCCTAGGCCCACCTCTGATGCATCTGTTTGTACCACAAACTCACAAGAAAAATCAGGGGCTATCAACACTGGCTGTCTACAGAGAACAACCTTAAGCTTCTGGAAAGCCCCCTCAGCCTCTGGAGACCACTTGATCATGGGCATTTTTTTCCCCCTGTAAGGTCGGTAAGGGGTACTGCTATTTCAGCAAAGTTTGGGATAAATCTCCTATAATATCCCACAATACTGAGAAATGCCCTCACTTGTTTCTTTGTAAGTGGGCGGGGCCAGTCCTGGATGGTTTCTAATCTCACCTCTCCCTACGATATAGCCCAAGTATCTGGCTTCTTCCATCCCAATCGTACACTTACTTGGATTTATAGTAAAACTGGCCTTTCTAAGTGCATTCAGGACTGCTTGGATTTTACCAAGATGACTCTCCCAGTCTCTGCTAAAGATCACTATGTCATCCAAGTAAGCGGCTGAATATTCTCTGTGAGGTCTTAAGACCCGATCCATAGCCCTTTGGAAGGTGGCTGGGGCCCCCTGTAAACCGAATGGCATCCTGGACGGATCCCTCAGGTGTGGAAAAGGCGGTCTTCTCCCTGGCTTCCTTAGATAAGGGAATTTGCCAATATGCCTTGGTGAGGTCTAAGGTAGTTATATACCGGGCTGGCCCTAGCCTCTCAATAAGCTCATCTACTCGAGGCATGGGGTATGCATCTACCATGGACACCTCATTTAATTTGCGATAATCATTACAGAATCGCCACTCTCCATTGGGCTTTGGGACTAGCACTATGGGACTGGACCACCCACTTTTAGATTCCTCAATGACCCCTAGTTTCAGCATTCTATGCACTTCCTTGGTGATGACTGCCCTCCTGGCCTCTGGAATCCGATATGGTTTTAGGTTCACTCTCACATGAGGCTCAGTAACTATCTCTTGTTCAATTACATTAGTTAGACCTGGTGCTTCTGTGAATAGATCTCTATTTTTCTCCAACAATTGTCTGCACTGGTATTTTTGAGATGAGGACAGGGTCTCTGCTATCTTCACATTCTCTGTGTTGACCTCTGATTGGGTCATAAGGCAAGAGACCTCTGGGGCATCTCTATGTTTCCAGGGCTTAAGCAAGTTAATATGATAGATCTGATAGGGTTTTCTTCTGCCTGGCTGATGAACTTGATAGTTAACTTCGCCCACCCTCTCAACAACCTCATAAGGCCCTTGCCATCTTGCCAAGAATTTGCTCTCCACCATAGGTACTAACACCAAAACTCGATCCCCTGGACTAAACTGTCGAGGCGATCTGTTATAGACTCTAGCCTGTGCTTCTTGAGCCTGCAGGAGATGCTCTTTGACAATAGGAGTGACCTGAGCTATCCGATCCTGTAATTGGGCAACATCTAGACCCACCGTGAGAGAAATCATCTGCTGGAGATGCCATGATCCGGTCATATGGTGGCTTAGTGCCCTCTCAATGCGGAACCCATGGACTGTTCCGTTGGGAGGCGGAACTCTATGTTTGCCCATCTTGCATGCAGTGCTGTGCCAAATATGGAGAAGGGACCACTTTGTGCAATCAGGGTGAATGCTTCCCCTATCATCGGACTCCAGGACTCAGGGAGTCTGGTAACACTCGTGACAGCCCGTATATCTCAGGAGTTGGTTCCTGGGAAGACTTTGGGGGTCACTTGTATACATGGGGATACCAAGGTGTACCCAGTGGCCCAGGTTACCTTAAAAACAGATGGGGGTGCAATATCCCCCCAGGTGGGAATAGTGCAAGGACTGATGCATGACATAATTGTTGGTCAGGACTGTCCTTTGTTCTGGGGTCTTTGGGATAAGGTGGTACAGCCAGGACTCCCAGAGGAAAAGGACAGCCCCTTGAGCACAGACCCTGAGGTAGTCCCTGAATTTCCATTCTCTGTCATGTTGGGGGACAGGGAGGAAGAGTTAACTGTTGAAGATACTGTCCCAGACCTGGAGGTGTCTAGGGGTAACTTTGGGACAGCCCAACTTCAAGATGAAGCTCTAAAAGGTGCTTTTACTAATATAATGGTAATTAATGGGGTTTTTCAGGAGCTATGGGCAGACAAAAGATTTCCTCATTTTGCCATGAATGAAAATTTGTTGTACCAAGTGACTAAAATCCGTGAGAACATAGTGGAACAGCTCCTGGTTCCCAAGCAGTCTCGGTGCCGGGTCATGGACGTGGCACATAACCATGTGTTAGGAGGGCATTTGGGGGGCAGATAAAACAATAGGGAGGATTCTACGCAGATTCTATTGGCCGGGATGTTACCGGGAGGTCAGAGATCATTGTCAGTCATGTCCTACTTGCCAAGTAACTTCCCCGGTGGCAAACTTTCGCAGCCCCCTAATACCATTGCCGATTATCGAAGTACCCTTTGAGAGGGTTGCCATGGATTTGGTAGGGCCTCTGGTAAAATCGGCTAGGGGTCACCAGTATATACTACTGCTAGTGGATTATGCTACCAGGTATCCAGAGACCATTTCCCTGAGAAAGGCCTCCTCCAAGGTTATCGCCAGAGAATTTTCAGATATTTTCTAGAACAGGGCTACCTAAGGAGATTCTGACTGACCAAGGGACTCCATTCATGTCCAGGGTCATGCAGGATCTCTGTAAGGTACTGAAGGTTACTCAACTACGCACCTCTGTTTATCACCTACAGACAGATGGGTTGGTGGAACGTTTCAACAAGACCTTGAAGGCTATGTTAAAGAAGGTAGTTCAGAAAGATGGTAGGCACTGGGATTACCTGTTACCTTACCTGTTGTTTTCCATTAGGGAGGTACCCCAAGCCTCCACAGGGTTCTCTCCATTTGAGCTGTTGTATGCCCAACACCCACGAGGTCTGTTAGACATAGCAAAAGAGACATGGGAGAGCGAAGTTACACCCTACAAAAGTGTCATTGCCCGCATCCTCCACCAATTGTAGGGGTTCACTCAAATGGTAGCCTTTAGAGAAGCGCCAGGCAGCAGTCTTTAAGGTGAACAAAACGGGTGTCTTTATTTTAGACATAAAAATAACAGGCAAAAGGGCTTGCTCCAGCCAGCAAAACAAAATGCATAGTCCATGTGATAAATCTCAGTCCATGCTATCAAGCACAGTTCACAATCACAGACACAGTACCGTACTTTACCTTCCTGGGCAGGGGCGTAACTAGCAGAGGCTGGGCCCCATAGCAGACCACTGAATAGGGCCCTCTTCCCCTTAAAAAAATATTTATACACACACATTTACACAATCAATCATTTTAACACTCATACACCTGTCTACGCATTCATACATTTATACACACATAAGTATATACACATCAAACGTATCCAGTATATACACAGACATACAGCATATACATGGACGTATCCAGTATATACAGCATACACACACACATATACAGCATACACTCACCGGCCACTTTATTAGGTACACCATGCTAGTAACGGGATTGGACCCCCTTTTGCCTTCAGAACTGCCTCAATTCTTCGTGGCATAGATTCAACAAGGTGCTGGAAGCATTCCTCAGAGATTTTGGTCCATATTGACATGATGGCATCACACAGTTGCCACAGATTTGTCGGCTGCACATACATGATGCGAATCTCCCGTTCCACCACATCCCAAAGATACTCTATTGAATTGAGATCTGGTGACTGTGGAGGCCATTTGAGTACAGTGAACTCATTGTCATGTTCAAGAAACCAGTCTGAGATGATTCCAGCTTTATGACATGGCGCATTATCCTGCTGAAAGTAGCCATTAGATGTTGGGTACATTATGGTCATAAAGGGATGGACATGGTCAGCAACAATACTCAAGTAGGCTGTGGCGTTGCAATGATGCTCAATTGGTACCAAGGGGCCCAAAGAGTGCCAAGAAAATATTCCCCACACCATAACACCACCACCACCAGCCTGAACCGTTGATACAAGGCAGGATGGATCCATGCTTTCATGTTGTTGAGGCCAAATTCTGACCCTACCATCCAAATATCGCAGCAGAAATCGAGACTCATCAGACCAGGCAACATTTTTCCAATCTTCTACTGTCCAATTTCGATGAGCTTGTGCAAATTGTAGCCTCAGTTTCCTGTTCTTAGCTGAAAGGAGTGGCACCCGGCGTGGTCTTCTGCTACTGTAGCCCATTTGCCTCAAAGTTCGACCTACTGTGCGTTCAGAGATGCTCTTCTGCCTACCTTGGTTGTAACGGGTGGCGATTTGAGTCACTGTTGCCTTTCTATCAGCTCGAACCAGTCTGCTCATTCTCCTCTGAACTCTGGCATCAACAAGGCATTTCCGCCCACAGAACTGCCGCTCACTGGATGTTTTTTTCTTTTCTTTTCTTTATTAGGTACACCTGTCCAACTGCTCGTTAACACTTAATTTCTAATCAGCCAATCACATGGCGGCAACTCAGTGCATTTAGGTATGTAGACATGGTCAAGACAATCTCCTGCAGTTCAAACCGAGCATCAGTATGGGGAAGAAAGGTGATTTGAGTGCCTTTTAATGTGGCATGGTTGTTGGTGCCAGAAGGGCTGGTCTGAGTATTTAAGAAACTGCTGATCTACTAGGGTTTACAGAGAATGGTCTGAAAAAGAAAAAACATCCAGTGAGCGGCAGTTCTGTGGGTGGATATGCCTTGTTGATGCCAGAGGTCAAAGGAGAATGGGCAGACTGGATCAAGCTGATAGAAAGGCAACAGTGACTCAAATCGCCCCCCGTTACAACCAAGCTAGGCAGAAGAGCATCTCTGAACACACAGTACGTTGAACTTTGAGGCAGATGGGCTACAGCAGCAGAAGACCACTCCAGGTGCCACTCCTTTCAGCTAAGAACAGGAAACTGAGGCTACAATTTGCACAAGCTCATCGAAATTGGACAGTAGAAGATTGGAAATGAGTCTCAATTTCTGCTGCGACATTCGGATGGTAGGGTCAGAATTTGGCCTCAACAACATGAAAGCATGGATGCATCCTGCCTTGTATCAACGGTTCAGGCTGGTGGTGGTGGTGTCATGGTGTGGGGAATATTTTCTTGGCACTCTTTGGGCCCCTTGGAACCAATTGAGCATCGTTGCAACGCTACAGCCTACCTGAGTATTGTTGCTGACCATGTCCATCCCTTTATGACCGCAATGTACCCAACATCTGATGGCTACTTTCAGCAGGATAATGCGCCATGTCATAAAGCTGGAATCATCTCAGACTGGTTTCTTGAACATGACAATGAGTTCACTGTACTCAAATGGCCTCCACAGTCACCAGATCTCAATCCAATAGAGCATCTTTGGGATGTGGTGGAACGGGAGATTCGCATCATGGATGTGCAGCCGACAAATCTGCGGCAACTGTGTGATGCCATCATGTCAATATTGACCAAAATCTCTGAGGAATGCTTCCAGCACCTTGTTGAATCTATGCCACGAAGAATTGAGGCAGTTCTGAAGGCAAAAGGGGGTCCAATAAGTAGGTAGGGACAGATTGGGGGTCTCAGTACCAGGGCTCAGTGTCCTTGTAAGTGTCCTGCCTTTACAGAATCTGTCTCAAATAATTTAGCAATTCAATACTTTACTTTATTAAGAAGATTAAAACCTTCCATGTTTGTTTCATGGTTCAGTATGATGGCGTCATTCATAAAATGAACTTTTAAGCAAAATGCTTATTATTTGTATAAAGTCATGGATGAAAAGAGTTGAGCACTGAAGTCATGTTTTTCCTGCTCAATGCTACTTGTACACAATGAGGTTTTATGGCTGAGTGCTAAATGTATTTTTTACAGGTACCACATGACCCCCACATCTTTGTTTGGGACAATTGTTTGTGGCCCAAATAACACATCATGCAGTGTGCATTTAGTCTCAGAGTGCACTGTGGGTTGTGTTTTGCATTTCCGTTGACACGGTGTCAATAGCTATCTCTGCAGATGGATATAGGGATGCTACACCAGGCGGGGTATTCTGAGGCAGAGAGAGCTTGACCTTATCATTAAGCTCTCTGCATCCATGACTTCATACAATTAATAGTTGATTTTCTGGATGATGCTACCACACCTGGTTATGAAAACATATATTTGGAAGGCCTTGATTTGTTCAAAAAGGATGGTTTATCAAGTTGTTATACCGACATGTTCTCTTCAAGCAATGTTGTGTATCTGTAATGTGTTCAGGTTTTTATTTATCTCATACCTTATTCCAAAGTACAGCATAGAATTTCTGATTTATTCCATTGTTACTTTGTCTACAATTTGCTTTTAACATGTCTGTGAAAATGAACTATGGGAGGGAAGGCATGTCAAGAGAACAAAGGAAATTACAAGACAGCATTAGGCTGGCAATGGTGACATTGACAAAACCCAAATAACAGCATAAATCAATGCACTTAATAAAGTAGACTATGTGGACTTTCACCTTAATGGACAGTATTGATCAGATACACAAGAGTTTTACAGACTTAAAAGACACCATACTGTTTTGAACTCACATTTTCTCTTTTTAGCTTAAATACATCAATACTGTACATGTAAAATGGCTTACCTATGTAACAGATTAACATAATCTTAGCTCATACAGAGATTAATTCAGGCATAATAAAAATTTCTTTGAGCATAGTGCTAAAGTTTAAGAGCGGCACCAACCAATATGATTTTTATCTATCTTGTGTTTTCACGATCATTGTCTTGTTGGAAGAGAAATCTCTGTCCCAGTCTAAGGTCCTTTCAGACTCCAACACGTTTTCTTCCAGAATGGTCCTGTATTTGGTTCCATCCCTCTTCCCATCAAATTTAACCATCTACCCTGTCCCTGCTGAAGAAATGCAGTCCCAAACCCTGATGCTGCCACCATCATGTGTTACAGTGGGGATGGTGTGTTTAGGGTAATGAGCTGTGTTGCTTTCATGCCAAACATATTATTTGGCTTGTGGCATACTTTCAAGAAGACTTTTTAAGGATATCTTTGAGAAATGGCTTTGTTCTTGCCATTCTTACATAAAGGCCAGATTTGTGCAGTGTACAACTAAATTTTTGTCCTATGGACAAACTTTCCCACATCAGCTGTAGATCTCTGCAGTTCATCCAGAGTGATCATGGGCCTCTTGGCTGCATCTCTGATCAGTCTTTTCCTTGTTTGAGATGAAAGTTTAAAGGGATGGCGGGTCTTGGTAAATTTTCAGTTGTCTGATACTTCTTCTACATTAATATGATTGCTTGTCACAATGCTCTTTGGGATGTTTAAAGTTCGTCCTTTTGCTTTGTGGGCTTTAAACAGAACCCTGAGACTATCACAGAGCAGGTGTATTTATACGGAGACTTGATTACACACAGGTAGATTATACTGATCATCATCCATCATTTAGGACAACATTGGATCATTCAGAGATCTTCACTGAACTTTTAGAGTGAGTTTGCTACACTGAAAGTAAAGGGGCCAAATAACGTTGCACTCCCCACTTTTTAGTTTATTATTTTTTACAAAAGTTTAAGATATCCAATAAATTTTGTTCCACTTCACAATTATGTCCCACTTATTGTTGATTCTTCACCCAAAAAAAACACAATTTTATATCTTTATGTTTAAAGCCTGAAATGTGGCAAAAAGTTGAAAAGTTCAAAGGGGCTGAATACTTTAGCAGGGCACTGTATATGATCCTCTCAGACACAAGGGCTATGGTACTATTCTTACCCCCTGTGGATATATCCTTAGCAATATAGTGACCAATTACCACTAGTCCTTTCCATATGGATAGTTATTCGTTATAAAATCATTATGAAGGTCTGCAATGACAAAAAATCTAAGCCCTAACTCTATCAAAGAATGGCAATCCTTTGTTTTTGATTATTCCTTTTTTTTTTAAATTAATTAAATGAAGTGCAGAAATATATAGGAAGTTTGGTCTTTATTTCAAATGATCTTTCCAGGATTGTGAATTGTAGGTAATTGAATGTGTTGTAACAGAACAATAGATGTGATGTATTCTTAATGATGTGCAAGCTAAAGAATATCTCCTATCATAATCAAGCATGATAATCTAGGGACACTTATAGATCCAGGCACTATGACTGTGGCAATCTTCTTATATTTGTTATCCATCAACCATTCCTGCTTAAGACAACTTTTTTATTTATGGTAATGAGCCAGATTTCCTTTAACACCTTCCCGACATTTGACGTAATAGTACTGCATGGCGGGAGGTGCGTTCCCGCAAAATGCAGTACTATTACGTCAAGCCTCTGGCCCCGGCTCTTAAACGGAGCTGGGGCCAGAAGCTGCAGGTGTCGGCTATTTATTATAACTCTAATGTGTGAAAAATCGCACCTAACGTTCAAAGGCCCATAACATCCTACAAAAATAAGAGTATGCATAAAAAACCATGCCCACATAAAGTAGACATTCGGTTAATGTTAGTTAGTTAGATTTTTTGCTGTTATGACTATGTGTGGAAAAAGTAGAACATTTTAAAGTTCGAAAACCGAGAATTTTTTCAAATTTTCACCAAATATCTGATTTTCTCATAAATAAATGCAAAACATACTACCAAAATTTTTCAACTAACATGAAGTACAATGTGTCACGAGAAAACAATTTCAAAATCACTTGGCTATGTTAAAGCGTTTCAAAGTTATAAACATTTATAGTGACACAGGGCAGATTTGAAAAAATGGTCCGTGTCAGGAAGGTGAAAAGTGGCTTCGGCGTTAAGGGATTAAAGAGGTTATCCAGAGGTTCAAAATCATGGCTGAATTCTTCTAAAGGAAGTTCCACACCTGACAATGGTTTGTGCTGGTATCGCAGCTTAGTTGAAATACCAGGCATAAACCACAGTCAGGAGATGAGCTCATTCTCCATTCATTATTCACCTAGTCAGCCTAGACCCTGGCATTTTCAAGACATGACAGATTGACAATCTTGGAAAGAGAATGTCTTAGCATGCAAAAACTGAATTGATTGTGACCTTTTTAGCTCAGGAACTTTCCTAAAACTCTCTAGGACACATGTATACTTTTTCCCCCCTTTTGCTTGCTTTTTGGGACTTTTTTTGGCACAGCAGTGAATATGCTTCTTTTTTGAGCCTAAGTCAACCTCCCCTCAAACTTTCACCAGAGTTATCACCTAACTTTTTTTTTTGTAATGTGACAAAAGTTCAGTCTCCACATAGGCATAGTTTAAAGTTGAGTGTGACTTTTTATATTGCAAACTCCCTAAAGAAGCTAAACTCCTCAAATTCCAGATATATCAGACGCTAAGAAACATCTGACCAGCAGAAAAGCTGGGTAAAAAAGGAAGACGCGCAATCCCAGACTTATGACAGATGAATAGATAGTGAGTTGACGCATAATGTTTATTTTTTAATTTAGTCTGCAGGGTTTAATACTAAAAACGTGACTAACTATAGTTGGGTACTTTCCGTACATGCCAATAAACGAGCTTCTATTATGAGTCGGCTGGGAGAGCTGCATAAATTACTGAGCTGCATAAATTAGCTGCATAAGTTACTTTCCCAAAGAGGTTCTACAATCTATAGTCAACAACTGCAGTTTTGATTATACACAGGCAAAGGTGGGATTTAGCAACTCACAGGTGACATGTCTTCTCCTTCACGTACAGAAATGTCAGGCTGATTTCTCCTGTCCATTACTTATGGCTGCAGAATTTGTCTAGGTATCTTCAGATCAATGCAGCATATCCCCCACACTAAACTAAACTAAAATCTCAAATATACTCCACATAACAAAACCATGTTGTGGCCCTGGATATATCAAAAATAATCCCTCAATATATTAAAATATATACTGTAGCCCCTGAATGAATAAAACTGGACCTCATCCTCTAATAATTTAATTATTGTTATATTACAATAAATAAATTATATTTAGTGCATCTAATCAATTATATTATGCATTTTGCTGTTTTATTAATTTCTTTATTATAAAAAAGGACAATACATTTTTAAACAAATTACTCTAGATAATTAATTTACACATAATGGCCCTTGAAATTTATGTCCCCACGTTATCTGATTCCTTATTATGAAATAGAGCTCCTCTAACTGTTAATTCACATATAGCATTTTACAAAGTTCACCCAAATTTTTAGTTTCCTACTTAGATCTACCTGTAACAAGAGAGCTATATACTGCTGGCTTGGTAACCATGACTTAAGGTAGTATTTATTTTGAAAGAAGGATTTTAGACGTTAGTCAGTCTTTTTCATTTTGCTGGTATGCATGCTCTAGCAGTTTTAACAAGGTGCCTTAAACTTTTGTTCTAATAGATTTTCAAAGGAATAGAAGATAAATCGAAAAGAAATGTAGGGGAAAAATAAGAGAAACATAAGACATTAGGGGGTCAATTTTCTTTAGCCATTTTTTTCCTATCTAGGTGAAAGGTAGAACAGTTGCAAAGGTTAGTGCAAATCATCAAATAGAAAAGTAAAAAAAACGAGAAACCTAAGATATATGTCCTTTATAATCATAGAAATAGTATAGGGCAAATGACCTTGACAAAAGCAAATGGATCCAAAGGATGTTAAGCAAGCTCCTTGGGACAGTTGTATGTCTATGGAATTCCGTTTTATTAAAGTGGCTTTGGCCCTTAAAGTTGTTCTTGTTTTTAATTAACCCTTTCTCTGCCAATAATAAATCCTCACAGGGGCACCTCAATGGCAGAGGATGTAAAAGATATGTCCTGGATTAAAGGAGCCATAACTTTGGATCCATGCCACCTAGAATCTCAGTTTTCCCATTAGCTTGGTTTATGTTATCTCATCTTGGTTTTTTGATTTATAGTTTTTTTGTTTGGGTTACCATTTTGAAAGGGATTATGCAATAATGTATCTGTATGAAGCTCAGTCCAATTTGTGCAAAAAATTTTTGGAGTGCCCAGCAAATTTAAAATTCCCTTTGTTACATATTTTAGTGAATATACACATAGAGGTTATGTATGAACTCCTCACATCTTAACGTTTTTAGGAAAGTATATTTTCTTTGTATAGTCAGTCTGGATTTTTACATATTGTATTGAAAATATTTCATTTTTTTTATTTTTATGTTATTTTGATATGCATCAATAAGTAGTTAATTTTCTTTTGTCGAGTGTATTACATATCTTTACACTGAGTGAATTCTTGTTGATGTTGCATACCAATGGTATATAAATATGCTCATTTGATTATTTTGACATCCCTATTTATATGTAAACATCTGCTTTGATATGAGTTATGTGTAAAAATCTATAAACTATTTTTTTTTATTATTTTGTGTGTCACAAAGTTGCATGAAGTTGGTACAGGCTAGAGATGGGCGAAAAATTCTATTCTACCCGAAACGCACATGACAGCCACCGCTCTTAGAATCGCTTCACTCTTCCCTTCCATGTGCACTTACATAGGCCAACTTCCCCAAATAAGTGAAGCGGGAACGCAGCCTGACAAGGTAACGTCTGTTCCAGCTCGAAAGGACTGAGATGAGGGCCAGTATCACACTATAACATCAAAGAGTGCACTCCTTTTACACTGGATTTTTAGAAAAGTCAGTACAGGCGGTCCCCTACTTAAGAACACTCGACTTACATACGACCCCTAGTTAGAAACGGACCACTGGATATTGGTAATTTACTGTACTTTAGTCCTAGGCTACAATAAACAACTTTAACAGTTATCACAGGTGTCTGTAATTAAGTTTTATTGTTAATCTTGATTCTTATGACAACCCAACATTTTTAAAATTCAATTGTCACAGAGACCAAAAAAGTTCTGGGTGGGATTACAATGATAAAATATACAGTTCCGACTTACATACAAATTCAACTTAAGAACAAACCTACAGACCCTATCTTGTATGTAACCCGGGGACCGCCTGTATAACTGAACTGAAATCACTATTAGATAGACAGGAAAAATACAAAAGAGTGATTTAAAAGTAACTTTTACTATATTGTGTATAATAAAAGGACAAAGTAAAGGGGTACTCTGCACTTGTCCTCTTTATGTTGGTATTCCAGCAGGCTGCTCCTTGGAATCCTTCTAGCTCTGTGGACCTGTCTATCTATAACTAGGGGGTGATACCCCTGTTGTAAGAATGTTCTTCTTAGTGATAGAAGGTGTTGTTCTCTATCCTCACTCTCTGAGCAGATCCGGATGTGTCTCAGAGCTTGGCTGTAGACAACAGATTTCTTGATATGTTTTGGATGAAAACCCCTGCCATCCTAGCCCCACCCCTGCCCATCACCCTTCTCCGTGTAACATAACCTCTAGTTTTATTGCCCCAGCTTATCTTAATTGAGTCTCACCATCTGTACTAATTATTTTGTTGTAACATCCCTCAAATATTGTGTTTTTCTCTCAGTGCTTCATTTGTATCCATGCCTGAAGTAGGGGCCTGTGTGCCCTGAAAGCTTGCACCAAATATAATTTTTCTAGTTAGCCAATAAAGGTATCATTACTTAAGCACTTTTGTAGTTTTTACACAAAAGTATTTACATCAGATTTTTGATTAACAATGTTGCTTTGACTAAAACTGTTTATTAACAGTCTGTCCATGACTGTAGAATACAGTAGTCACATGCCCTATATAGAGGGCTCAACCCGTGAGATTTGTCCATAATGATGCTGAGCTATACTTTTATGGCACTTGTCATTAAGATTTTAAACTCTGATACCCTGCTGCTTGAAACTATGTAAATATTCTCATCTATATTAAAACTACTGCTCTCCTGTCAGACAAATATTTGAGCCCTTCAATCCTATGACGCTTTCACTATTACCTATTGTAAGGTGGTTATGTGAAGTGAGTCTAAAAAAATACTGTTTGTAAGTTTTTTCTGATGTATTATATTTTAAAGTCTGTTTTTACAGTTTTTTTTTTGTTTTAATACTAATTGATGTTTAAAGCATATTGGAACATAAAATATGGGTATAATTTTTTTTTCATTCTATTGTAATGTATCTGTTGAAAACAAAGTTTTCATTTATGGGTCAGTAGTAGATATAACTGCAAACTTAAATTCCACAAGTGTAAAAGTCAGCATTTACATGCAGACAGTATTACACCCTGAACTATAAATTTTGTAGTTGGTCCCATGACATGAATACTATGTCCTTGGCTGTTGTACAAAACCAAGATATACAAAAACAGTCACAAGATTATAAATAAAGGTACCAAAGAAAATCCATGTTTAACATGAATATATTACCTATTTTAACATGTATTGCCAAATAAAATGAAGTTTCATTATAATTGTGATATTATAATTTTAAAATTCGAAAAATAGATTTTAATGTTTTGTTTGTATTTACAGCCTAATTACAATAAAATCAAATTTTAAAATATACTTTGTCAAGTCCTCATAAATTTCAAGATTTTGTCTTTCAGTTTTAATTGTTGGACACAGTCCACAAATATACATAGTTTCTGCACATAAATTATTGTAATCGGTTAGTTTACCCTTTCCTGACTCCAAGACATTTTGATCTTTTGGTAGTCTTCAATTATGTAGCCATGTCCTCTTTCATGCAAAGCTCTTGCTGCTGCTATGTTCTTGGAAACCACTGATCAAAATATAGGGAAGAATGTATGTTTAACTGACCTCAAACAGTGAAGCTGAAAAAGTTTTCAAGTAACCGTGGAATTTACCTTTATTCTCCTTCCGATTGTCGCTCTATGGTCACACATAAAGAGTTCAGCTTTGCTTGAATATTATTCAGATGTTCTAAAGTTTAGATTCGTGCCAGGATAAAAGGAAATAGCAGGAATGACCTTGTACAATATCGCTTGTGGAGGTTTTAAAAAGCACAATAAAATTTATTTTGTGCGCTGTAAAGGATTTATATGTGTCTAATAATTTTGATTTGGGGAAAAGATGCAAATGTGTTCTATTAACAGACACATTTACACATTTGTATAAAATTACATTAAATTATGTCAAATTCTGTTTCAGCAGAGAACAAAATAATTAAAATAACAGTTAAATCAAGCATTCGCTAAAACCCACCTTGAAATGAATTTTGCGTAGTTTAGGGTCTTAAAGCTAGATACCTGATGCATGAGTTTCTAATAGAGAAGTACATACTGGTCATTTAGCAATGCTGATAAATAACTCTCGTCTTACCAGTAGGCCCAGGTATAAGAAAGATATCTGTACTGCACATTGTAATGAGGTCTCCCCCGGCTGTCTTTTTTCTAAACTGAACAACCCCAAATTTAGCTTCTATTCCACTCCCCATTTAATACAGCGCTGCCTAAAATTGTACACAATATTCCTGGCTAATGGTCTGACTAGTTATTTGTATAAGGGCAAAACTGCAGTTTTTGAAACTCTACTGTGAAAACCCTCTATTAGGTCATTAACAAAAATGTTAACCCCTTAATGACTTGGCCATTTTGCACCTTCCTGACACTGCCCATTTTTTCAGTTCTGACATTTGCTGAGAATTTGAAAAAATTCTTGATTTTCGAGAAGTCAGGACCTTCTACTTCTCTGATACATTGGCCCACATTTAAGAAATCTAGTGCAGTCTGTACTATGTTCAGTTTGCCTGTGTGCAGAGTGTGCCAGATTCTTTAAAACCGACACATTAGGGCTTATTCACGAAGGGTCAGCGGATCGCATTTCCGCCTGACTTCCCGACATTTTCGGGGATTGCACAGCTGGGACAGGTATTTATAAGATGATTGCGTCGCATGTGATTGGATCTTGGCGCAATCGTGCCGGCTTTCATGTGACAGAAACCGGGGGGGCGTGCCGTCGCACGATCCAACTGATTTGGACTGAGCACGGGATTTAACTTTAAAATTGTGTCGCCATTGTGTCACACTTACATACACCAGGAAGAAGAAGGTGAACTCCGGCGGACCTGAGCGGGAAAGCGACAGAAGCAGGATATCGGGCGCACGATTTTAGTGAATCCTCCAGAGTGCATTATCGTCGGAACAATGCACTTCGGGTGAACTCCTCAGACAGGTAAGTAAGTCTGCCCCACTGTCATTACTAATTTGGTGCACCCTATACAGCTCAGGAAGTGTGCAGCAATTTTTTGGTGTACTTTGTTCATGCTGCAGAATTGTGGTGCAGATATAATTAGGGCATACGTCAGTAATAAACTCTGACAAAGAGCTAACTTTAGGTGCAAATTTTGTCTTGCTGGACACAGTGCACAAAACTGGCATAAATATTACATAAATATCTGTGCAAGCAGAACAGAACTGTGCAAGCAATTCTTTTGAGTGTAAAATCAGACAAAAAACTGGTGCAAACACTTATAAATGTGGCTCATTGTCATAACACCAAATTAATTTGATAACTAACATTAACTGAATGTCTGCTTTATGTCAACATGGTTTTTATGCGTCCTTTCATTTTTTTAGGATGTTGTGAGGCTCAGAACTTTAGGTGCTATTTTATTTCCATTTTCATAAAAAACGCTACATCATACTTTTAAGGGACCTGCTCAGCTTTCAAGTCACTTTGAGAGGCCTAAATAAAAGCAACCCCCACCCCCATAAATTAACCCATTTTATAAATTACACCACTCAATATATTTAAAATAACAAAGATCCGGGGCTGTCTCGTTTTAACCATTTCATTACAATTTGCGTTTTGCACATTGTAATGAATGAGTTGGAAAATTCTCATAAAAAATGATCAAAAAACCTAAAATTTAAAATCACCCCTCTTTCCATAGAACTGATATAAATATAAACAGTAAAAATCATAAACACAAATCATATAATTGAATTTGAAAATGCCCGATCTATTTAGAAAAATATTAAAAATTCTATAAAAAGGGATCAAAGGGCCATACAGTCCGAAAAATGGTAGCATTGAAAACGTCATCAAAAGTTGCAAAAAATGACACCACCCACAGCTCCTTACATCATAGTGTAAAAAAGTTATTAGAAGATGGTAAAATCCCCCCAAAAATTTTTGTACAGGAGGTTTTAATTTTTGTCCATGTATGAAAACATTATAAAACCTAAGACCCATAGAATAAAGTAGACATGTCATTTTGGGCACACAGTGAAAGCCATAAAATCCAAGCCCACAAGAAAGCAGCGCAAATGCGTTTTTTTCACCATTTTCACTGCATTTGGAAATTTTTTCCAGCTTCCCTTCACGTAGCCTTTGTTTTGTGATATACAACTGCATCTTGCTGTCTATACATGGTACTGATATATCTTATTTATTTATCCTGTATGTATTGGATCCTTGAGGAATAACTATGTGGGGGAACCCCTGTATTGCAGATGAGTCTTATCATGGTCCATGGCCATAAACTTTTCAATTGCATATATGTATTTTAATGTTTTTGTTGTGTGGCTATGAACTAATAAAAGTGATTTAGGTCTATTGGATGTGCAGAGTACTATTTTCTCCTTGCTGTTAATGTGACTTATTTGCATGGCTACTTTAAACGCCTGCTGTTCAAGCAAAGTGCACAAAGAAAACAACTGTGTGAAACTGAAAACTGTGTGAAACTAAAAACAGACCAGATTGAAAAAGAGTGTGCAAGGAAAGCATCCATAGCACAGGATGTGCTCTAAATTTCATTGGCATTAATGGAGTGCATTTTACATATGGGAATTATGAAAAAGCTTTTCAATAATATTAAAAATGACATAGTGTAAGCATTGTTTTTGGGTTTTTTTTGCTTGGTGTCCGGGCAGAGAAAGGGGTGATAAAACGTTGGATCTTTGAAGGATAGGCAATTGGGTAGAAAGTTAGCATTATCTCTATGCTTCAAATTGTAGATGTCATTGCATAAATGGGCTGAAGACTAAAAGTATGCTTTGAAATGATGTTACAACAATTTAAATGGAAGAGTCTACAATGTTGAACTCTTTTTTTCAATAAGGAAAAAAAAGTTTATTTTTGCATAAAATCATTTGTTAAAATACAATTGGTTTATCTTTTTAATTTATCATTTATTTTTTTACATAAATTATAAATATGGTCCAGAATAGATAGAAAACACCATGACCACGAGGGAAGGAATTGTAAGAGCTCAGTGCTGTGTCAGGCTACAGCACTGAGTGGAATTATGTTTTCTTTTAACTATAGACTTCTTTTTATTCAAGGACTAGAGATGAGCATTTCTACTGTTTCTACATCGCCACGATATAGATCATAACTGTAAATTACTGTGCATTGGAATGGCTTCATTTTGGACATTATCAATCCGCATTTGAACGCCAGTACTTGTCTTCTAAATTATTACTGGCTTGAATTATATATAGCTATGACATCAGCATAACTTTGTTTCATTTCAGCTTTTACTCAGAATGCCTGTGGTTTCTATAAGAAGCTTAAAACTTCCATTATGGGGAGCTATATTTATATTTATTAGACTCTGCCTCAGGTGCAAGATCCTGTTTACAATATACAAAGGAAATGAACGCATGCCTCACACTGCAGGCTTTGGAAGCTGCTCAATAATTGATGCATCCCTAGCCATTTAACTCCTGCTGTTCTAAGAAGACCTTTACCTTTCTACCTTCCAGTATAACTTATCAACCATAAGCAGCATGAATCACAAGCTGTCATTACATAGAAATCACTATACATTGTTTATTCTGACAATTTATGTTGTGTAGTAATTTCTTAAAGAAAATCTACCACCTGATTTAACCTCTACAAAACATCACCACCAGCATACCAGATGAAAAATACTTTTATCTGTATGTAAATTAACCTGTAGGGCTCTGGGGAGCATTACCGGACCACTCCAGGAGTCTGTATGTATCCAATCTAACCCGCCTGTTGCCTCTTTTCCCCACCCTAGGTACATTGAGAAGCTTATTTGGATGAAGATAAAATTTGAATTGTCTCTAACGTGGCCACTGATAAGCTTCTATTTAGGTGTCACAACTGGGTTCATGTTAGATGCCAGCAACAATTACTGCAGTTAGAAACATGTCTGATGTATAAAGCTGTATATAATCATGCAAAATACCAATGTTGTAGGAAAAACATCATATAGAAAATGTATTAACCGTTGTATACAGCAAACAATACATAAACAATATAAAATACATAATTCTGCTCCAGGTGTCCCTGGGAATCATTACTCAAGGTATTTTGCCTCTCGGTCCTCATTTAGTACCTTTTTTGTCCAATAGCAACCAAAAAACCTCTCAAAAAACCTACAATCAGCAAGATGGAGGGGCGGGACCTGCCTCCTGTCACTTCATCACATGCACAGGCTGCTGACCAATGAGACCACAGCTATCTTACATCTATCTCCTATCTATCTCATATCCATCCATCTCTCATATCTATCTATCTATCTAATATCTACCTATCCATCTATCTATCTCATATCTATCTAGCTATGTATCTATCTAAGTAACACTCCAGCACAGCACATGAGGGCACAGCTTGCAGACTTGAAGATTGTCTCCTGCCACTTCCTTGTGTGAGGTGATGGGGGGAGGGGGGGCTGCAGATTCTGTCAGTGTGGATTATGTGTGTATACACTAGTGTAGGGAAAGCTGAGGAGAGATAAGTGTAGGTGCTTGGTTATTATATTAGTCAGGGCTTCTCCCTGCACATGAACACTTAAAAATTACACTTTATTATATAATATTATTAAAATACGGCCACTCTTCAGCCACTAAATAGTCAACTCAGGCTTCCAGTGTATATGGGGGAAATGAGACCCTAAGGATCCCACTCTGTCACGTTATTGCCCCCTCACTGGACTAAAGTGCTGATGTGAAAAATGATATGTTCAGAGCTAGTGCAGCAATCGGCAAGACTTGGATATAGACAGTTTAACAAGTTCTCGCCCTTGTAAATTGATAGGCACTGCACTTGAACATTAAAAAGAGGAAAAAGGCAAGGTCATGGTTTAGGTCCTGTTGTGGGCCATGCTAACCTGCCTATTCTGCCTAATATACCCTATGCCTGACGCATTTCTGCAGCCGTGTCATCAGAGGCATATGGATGCATAGAAGGTGTATTATTGAGCGCGGCTGCACATCACATATTTTGTGTGCACACCCCCCGGCAGAGTCTCGGCACTGATTGATGGCATCTATCAGTGCCGAGACTCTGCCGGCGGTGTGCACACAAAATATGTGCTGCAGTACTGAGCCATGAGGTGATCAGCTGGCTGCAGTGAGAGAGATGGGGGCGTTTCTCTCCTTCCGTAGTCTCAGCTTCTTTATGAAGACGGAATGTCCATAGTAACACACATATGAGAGATCACTGCAAGGGAAGTCTGCAGAATACAAGAGAAAGGAGCAAGATATGGATAACTAATCCAATTGCAAAAGTGCTTAAAATTACCTGCCCTACAACATATCAAAAGTTTTTTTAAAATGACGGTTACACTTTAAGTGCCGGCCACCTTCAACAATGTACTCCATGCCCCTGTAGCCTCTCTGGAAAATTAGCGTACTAGATAGATAAACTGTAGATCAGGTGCATTTTTATGTTGTAATTAATTTGGGGGAAGCAATGTATAAGCTATTTAGTAAGATAGTGCTGCATTCACTACAATCCATACATAAATACATGTATATAAATACATTTAATATTTTTTATTTGTGGGGAGCTGTTTATGCTAAAAATAGGGGCGCATTGTATTTATGTTTATAACCTCGGGAGGGGAAAGTGATTTTCTAAGATTTGTCCTAACAACAAATTACCTAAAAAGTGCCCTAATATAGATAGATAAACATATAAAAAACAGAATATGAGCAGCACTCCAGACATCAAATATGGTGAAAAAAATGTGGTTTCTTTTATTACTTGTGTAGCAGTAGCGACGTTTCAGCTCGTATACAGCCTTTTTCAAGCCAACAATCAGTGTACAGAGCGGGTATATATACAAAATACAACGGTCATGTGACCGTGCAAGCCCCACCCCCCACATTCATGTAAACAACATCAATGTGATATTTATACGGTATATATATTTCATAATATAAATAAATAAACATATATAAAGTGCAGATTTTGTGGTTGTGGGCACTCTCAAAAAACGGCTTTGGGAATGAATTATATATAATTTTAATTTCAACAGACAATTTTTAAAAATACAGCAGACAATTAATTTTTAAAATGCAACAGGCAATACAGTATTATAGACAGATTACCAACTATGGGTACATATGTATACTGTGTATACTGTAATGTCCTAGACACGAAGATGCAGGGACTTAGTTGGTCCTTTTCTATTTGGTTCTTATAATACTCCTACTCGTGGGAATAGTATTACGTACGAATTCAAATTCAAACACAAACATAAACACTATATGTGCATATATGCTATAGTATCCCGAGCAAGTCCTAAACAAGAGGATGTGGGGACCTGGTCGGTCCTTTTCTATTTGATTCTTCTGATAGGTGTACACAAAAGGATAGATATGTAAAAAAA
>NW_027285693.1:17500-30700 GCF_040894005.1 Engystomops pustulosus | reverse complement strand
GCCCGAGCTCCATGGGGCCCCTCTCGCCCCTAGGCTCCCCGCCCAGGGTTCCAGGGTCCCGGATACAGCCACCCTGTCGAGTTCGGTATAGGGTACCGGGCCTGGCTGGAATCACGCCGGGATCGGTGAGACCTCCTCGGCCGCGGCTCAGCCTCCAGACTCCCTTTCGCGGTTCTCTTCCCTTCAACTTCCATGGGCATGTTCCACACCGGGACCTCCGACCAAGTGTGGCCGGGGAACAGTCGCCCATGCCCGGGTAGCCTCAGCAAGTGCTCCCGCTGAGGTCAACTTGGAGGTTGGAGCTCCGACTTCCATGGGCACTGTTCCTCCCCGGGACCTGCCGCCAAGTCTGGCCGGGGGACAGTGACACATTCCCGGGTAGCTTGAGCGGCTTCTCCCGCTGAACTCTTACTTCCATGGGCATGTTCCTCATCAGGAACCAACGACCAAGTGTGGCCCAGGGACAGTGACACATTCCCGGGTAGCCTCAGCAGCTGCTCCCGCTGAGCTACTTCCATGAGCACTATTCCTCCCCGGGACCTGCCGCCAAGTCTGGCCGGGGACAGTGACACATTCCCGGGTAGCCTCAGCAGCTGCTCCCGCTGAGCTACTTCCATGGGCACTATTCCTCCCCGGGACTTGCCGCCAAGTCTTGGCCGGGGGACAGTGACACATTGCCGGGTAGCCTGAGTGGCTGCTCCCGCTGAGCTCTTACTTCCATGGGCATGTTCCTCACCGGGACCAACTACCAAGTGTGGCCGGGTTTCGAGCTCCAAACTCGGCTTGCACTTGGTCGCTTGGGGGGTCCCCTCCGCTCCGGGAAGGGCGCCCTCCAGCGGGCAGACGAGGGTACTTCTAGTCTGCCCGAGCTCCATGGGGCCCCTCTCGCCCCTAGGCTCCCCGCCCAGGGTTCCAGGGTCCCGGATACAGCCACCCTGTCGAGTTCGGTATAGGGTACCGGGCCTGGCTGGAATCACGCCGGGATCGGTGAGACCTCCTCGGCCGCGGCTCAGCCTCCAAACTCCCTTTCGCGGTTCTCTTCCCTTCAACTTCCATGGGCATGTTCCACACCGGGACCTCCGACCAAGTGTGGCCGGGGAACAGTCGCCCATGCCCGGGTAGCCTCAGCAAGTGCTCCCGCTGAGGTCAACTTGGAGGTTGGAGCTCCGACTTCCATGGGCACTGTTCCTCCCCGGGACCTGCCGCCAAGTCTGGCCGGGGGACAGTGACACATTCCCGGGTAGCTTGAGCGGCTTCTCCCGCTGAACTCTTACTTCCATGGGCATGTTCCTCATCAGGAACCAACGACCAAGTGTGGCCCAGGGACAGTGACACATTCCCGGGTAGCCTCAGCAGCTGCTCCCGCTGAGCTACTTCCATGAGCACTATTCCTCCCCGGGACCTGCCGCCAAGTCTGGCCGGGGGACAGTGACACATTCCCGGGTAGCCTCAGCAGCTGCTCCCGCTGAGCTACTTCCATGGGAACTATTCCTCCCCGGGACTTGCCGCCAAGTCTTGGCCGGGGGACAGTGACACATTCCCGGGTAGCCTGAGTGGCTGCTCCCGCTGAGCTCTTACTTCCATGGGCATGTTCCTCACCGGGACATACTACCAAGTGTGGCCGGGTTTCGAGCTCCAAACTCGGCTTGCACTTGGTCGCTTGGGGGGTCCCCTCCGCTCCGGGAAGGGCGCCCTCCAGCGGGCAGACGAGGGTACTTCTAGTCTGCCCGAGCTCCATGGGGCCCCTCTCGCCCCTAGGCTCCCCGCCCAGGGTTCCAGGGTCCCGGATACAGCCACCCTGTCGAGTTCGGTATAGGGTACCGGGCCTGGCTGGAATCACGCCGGGATCGGTGAGACCTCCTCGGCCGCGGCTCAGCCTCCAGACTCCCTTTCGCGGTTCTCTTCCCTTCAACTTCCATGGGCATGTTCCACACCGGGACCTCCGACCAAGTGTGGCCGGGGAACAGTCGCCCATGCCCGGGTAGCCTCAGCAAGTGCTCCCGCTGAGGTCAACTTGGAGGTTGGAGCTCCGACTTCCATGGGCACTGTTCCTCCCCGGGACCTGCCGCCAAGTCTGGCCGGGGGACAGTGACACATTCCCGGGTAGCTTGAGCGGCTTCTCCCGCTGAACTCTTACTTCCATGGGCATGTTCCTCATCAGGAACCAACGACCAAGTGTGGCCCAGGGACAGTGACACATTCCCGGGTAGCCTCAGCAGCTGCTCCCGCTGAGCTACTTCCATGAGCACTATTCCTCCCCGGGACCTGCCGCCAAGTCTGGCCGGGGGACAGTGACACATTCCCGGGTAGCCTCAGCAGCTGCTCCCGCTGAGCTACTTCCATGGGCACTATTCCTCCCCGGGACTTGCCGCCAAGTCTTGGCCGGGGGACAGTGACACATTGCCGGGTAGCCTGAGTGGCTGCTCCCGCTGAGCTCTTACTTCCATGGGCATGTTCCTCACCGGGACCAACTACCAAGTGTGGCCGGGTTTCGAGCTCCAAACTCGGCTTGCACTTGGTCGCTTGGGGGGTCCCCTCCGCTCCGGGAAGGGCGCCCTCCAGCGGGCAGACGAGGGTACTTCTAGTCTGCCCGAGCTCCATGGGGCCCCTCTCGCCCCTAGGCTCCCCGCCCAGGGTTCCAGGGTCCCGGATACAGCCACCCTGTCGAGTTCGGTATAGGGTACCGGGCCTGGCTGGAATCACGCCGGGATCGGTGAGACCTCCTCGGCCGCGGCTCAGCCTCCAAACTCCCTTTCGCGGTTCTCTTCCCTTCAACTTCCATGGGCATGTTCCACACCGGGACCTCCGACCAAGTGTGGCCGGGGAACAGTCACCCATGCCCGGGTAGCCTCAGCGGCTGCTCCCGCTGAGGTCAACTTGGAGGTTGGAGCTCCGACTTCCATGGGCACTATTCCTCCCCGGGACCTGCCGCCAAGTCTGGCCGGGGGACAGTGACACATTCCCGGGTAGCCTGAGCGGCTGCTCCCGCTGCACTCTTTAGTGCCATGGGCATGTTCCTCATCAGGAATCAACGACCAAGTGTGGCCGAGGGACAGTGACACATTCCCGGGTAGCCTGAGTGGCTGCTCCCGCTGAGCTACTTCCATGAGCACTATTCCTCCCCGGGACCTGCCGCCAAGTCTGGCCGGGGGACAGTGACACATTCCCGGGTAGCCTGAGTGGCTGCTCCCGCTGAGCTACTTCCATGAGCACTATTCCTCCCCGGGACCTGCCGCCAAGTCTTGGCCGGGGGACAGTGACACATTCCCGGGTAGCCTGAGTGGCTGCTCCCGCTGAGCTCTTACTTCCATGGGCATGTTCCTCACCGGGACATACTACCAAGTGTGGCCGAGTTTCGAGCTCCAAACTCGGCTTGCACTTGGTCGCTTGGGGGGTCCCCTCCGCTCCGGGAAGGGCGCCCTCCAGCGGGCAGACGAGGGTACTTCTAGTCTGCCCGAGCTCCATGGGGCCCCTCTCGCCCCTAGGCTCCCGGCCCAGGGTTCCAGGGTCGCGGATCCAGCCACCATGCGGAGTTCGGTTTGGGTACCGGGCCTGGCAGAAATCACGCCGGGATCGGTGAGCCCTCCTCGGCCGCGGCTTCGCGCAAAAACTCCCTTTCGCGGTTCTCTTCACTTCAACTTCCATGGACACGTTCCACACTTGGACCTACGACCAAGTGTGCCCGGGGAACAGTAACCCATGCCCGGGCAGCCTCAGCAAGTGCTCCCGCTGAGGTCAATTTGGAGGTTTGAGCTCCGACTTCCATGGCCATGTTCCTCACCGGGACCTACGACCAAGCGTGGCCGGGTTTCGAGCTCCAAACTCGGCTTGCACTTTGTGGCCAAGGGGGTCCCCTCCGCTCCGGGAAGGGCGCCCTCCAGCGGGCAGACGAGGTTACTTCTAGTCTGCCCGAGCTCCATGGGGCATTATTCCTCCCCGGGACTTGCCGCCAAGTCTGGCCGGGGGACAGTGACACTTGGCCGGGTAGGCGAAGTGGCTTCTCCCGCTGACTTGCCCCTTTGGAAGTAGGAGCTCTTACTTCCATGGGCATTATACCTCTCGAAGACTTAGAGCCAAGTGAGCTCCTACTTCCATGGGCATTATTCCTCCCCGGGACTTGCCGCCAAGTCTGGCCGGGGGACAGTGACACTTGGCCGGGTAGGCGAAGTGGCTTCTCCCGCTGACTTGCCCCTTTGGAAGTAGGAGCTCCTACTTCCATGGGCATTATTCCTCCCCGGGACTTGCCGCCAAGTCTGGCCGGGGGACAGTGACACTTGGCCGGGTAGGCGAAGTGGCTTCTCCCGCTGACTTGCCCCTTTGGAAGTAGGAGCTCCTACTTCCATGGGCATTATTCCTCCCCGGGACTTGCCGCCAAGTCTGGCCGGGGGACAGTGACACTTGGCCGGGTAGGCGAAGTGGCTTCTCCCGCTGACTTGCCCCTTTGGAAGTAGGAGCTCCTACTTCCATGGGCATTATTCCTCCCCGGGACTTGCCGCCAAGTCTGGCCGGGGGACAGTGACACTTGGCCGGGTAGGCGAAGTGGCTTCTCCCGCTGACTTGCCCCTTTGGAAGGAGGAGCTCCTACTTCCATGGGCATTATTCCTCCCCGGGACTTGCCGCCAAGTCTGGCCGGGGGACAGTGACACTTGGCCGGGTAGGCGAAGTGGCTTCTCCCGCTGACTTGCCCCTTTGGAAGTAGGAGCTCCTACTTCCATGGGCATTATTCCTCCCCGGGACTTGCCGCCAAGTCTGGCCGGGGGACAGTGACACTTGGCCGGGTAGGCGAAGTGGCTTCTCCCGCTGACTTGCCCCTTTGGAAGTAGGAGCTCTTACTTCCATGGGCATTATACCTCTCGAAGACTTAGAGCCAAGTGAGCTCCTACTTCCATGGGCATTATTCCTCCCCGGGACTTGCCGCCAAGTCTGGCCGGGGGACAGTGACACTTGGCCGGGTAGGCGAAGTGGCTTCTCCCGCTGACTTGCCCCTTTGGAAGGAGGAGCTCCTACTTCCATGGGCATTATTCCTCCCCGGGACTTGCCGCCAAGTCTGGCCGGGGGACAGTGACACTTGGCCGGGTAGGCGAAGTGGCTTCTCCCGCTGACTTGCCCCTTTGGAAGTAGGAGCTCCTACTTCCATGGGCATTATTCCTCCCCGGGACTTGCCGCCAAGTCTGGCCGGGGGACAGTGACACTTGGCCGGGTAGGCGAAGTGGCTTCTCCCGCTGACTTGCCCCTTTGGAAGTAGGAGCTCTTACTTCCATGGGCATTATACCTCTCGAAGACTTAGAGCCAAGTGAGCTCCTACTTCCATGGGCATTATTCCTCCCCGGGACCTACTGCCAAGTGTGGCCGGGGAACAGTGACTCTTGGCCGGATAGAACTAGTGGCTTCTCCCGCTGACTTGCCCCTTTGGAAGTAGGAGCTCCTACTTCCATGGGCATTATTCCTCCCGGGACCTACTGCCAAGTGTGGCCGGGGAACAGTGACATGTGGCCGGATAGGCCAAGTGGCTTCTCCCGCTGACTTGCCCCTTTGGAAGTAGGAGCTCCTACTTCCATGGGCATTATTCCTCCCCGGGACCTACTGCCAAGTGTGGCCGGGGAACAGTGACTCTTGGCCGGTTAGGCCAAGTGGCTTCTCCCGCTGACTTGCCCCTTTGGGTGTAGGAGCTCCTACTTCCATGGGCATTATTCCTCCCCGGGACCTACTGCCAAGTGTGGCCGGGGAACAGTGACTCTTGGCCGGATAGGCCAAGTGGCTTCTCCCGCTGACTTGCCCCTTTGGAAGTAGGAGCTCCTACTTCCATGGGCATTATTCCTCCCCGGGACCTACTGCCAAGTGTGGCCGGGGAACAGTGACTCTTGGCCGGTTAGGCCAAGTGGCTTCTCCCGCTGACTTGCCCCTTTGGAAGTAGGAGCTCCTACTTCCATGGGCATTATTCCTCCCCGGGACCTACTGCCAAGTGTGGCCGGGGAACAGTGACTCTTGGCCGGATAGGCCAAGTGGCTTCTCCCGCTGACTTGCCCCTTTGGAAGTAGGAGCTCCTACTTCCATGGGCATTATTCCTCCCCGGGACCTCCTGCCAAGTGTGGCCGGGGAACAGTGACTCTTGGCCGGATAGGCCAAGTGGCTTCTCCCGCTGACTTGCCCCTTTGGAAGTAGGAGCTCCTACTTCCATGGGCATTATTCCTCCCCGGGACTTGCCGCCAAGTCTGGCCGGGGGACAGTGACACTTGGCCGGGTAGGCGAAGTGGCTTCTCCCGCTGACTTGCCCCTTTGGAAGTAGGAGCTCTTACTTCCATGGGCATTATACCTCTCGAAGACTTAGAGCCAAGTGAGCTCCTACTTCCATGGGCATTATTCCTCCCCGGGACTTGCCGCCAAGTCTGGCCGGGGGACAGTGACACTTGGCCGGGTAGGCGAAGTGGCTTCTCCCGCTGACTTGCCCCTTCGGAAGTAGGAGCTCCTACTTCCATGGGCATTATTCCTCCCCGGGACTTGCCGCCAAGTCTGGCCGGGGGACAGTGACACTTGGCCGGGTAGGCGAAGTGGCTTCTCCCGCTGACTTGCCCCTTTGGAAGTAGGAGCTCTTACTTCCATGGGCATTATACCTCTCGAAGACTTAGAGCCAAGTGAGCTCCTACTTCCATGGGCATTATTCCTCCCCGGGACTTGCCGCCAAGTCTGGCCGGGGGACAGTGACACTTGGCCGGGTAGGCGAAGTGGCTTCTCCCGCTGACTTGCCCCTTTGGAAGTAGGAGCTCCTACTTCCATGGGCATTATTCCTCCCCGGGACCTACTGCCAAGTGTGGCCGGGGGACAGTGACTCTTGGCCGGATAGGCCAAGTGGCTTCTCCCGCTGACTTGCCCCTTTGGAAGTAGGAGCTCCTACTTCCATGGGCATTATTCCTCCCCGGGACCTACTGCCAAGTGTGGCCGGGGAACAGTGACTCTTGGCCGGGTAGGCCAAGTGGCTTCTCCCGCTGACTTGCCCCTTTGGAAGTAGGAGCTCCTACTTCCATGGGCATTATTCCTCCCCGGGACCTACTGCCAAGTGTGGCCGGGGAACAGTGACTCTTGGCCGGATAGGCCAAGTGGCTTCTCCCGCTGACTTGCCCCTTTGGAAGTAGGAGCTCTTACTTCCATGGGCATTATTCCTCCCCGGGACCTACTGCCAAGTGTGGCCGGGGAACAGTGACTCTTGGCCGGATAGGCCAAGTGGCTTCTCCCGCTGACTTGCCCCTTTGGAAGTAGGAGCTCTTACTTCCATGGTCATTATTCCTCCCCGGGACCTACTGCCAAGTGTAGCCGGGGAACAGTGACTCTTTGCCGGATAGGCCAAGTGGCTTCTCCCGCTGACTTGCCCCTTTGGAAGTAGGAGCTCTTACTTCCATGGGCATTATTCCTCCCCGGGACCTACTGCCAAGTGTGGCCGGGGAACAGTGACTCTTGGCCGCATAGGCCAAGTGGCTTCTCCCGCTGACTTGCCCCTTTGGAAGTAGGAGCTCTTACTTCCATGGTCATTATTCCTCCCCGGGACCTACTGCCAAGTGTAGCCGGGGAACAGTGACTCTTGGCCGGATAGGCCAAGTGGCTTCTCCCGCTGACTTGCCCCTTTGGAAGTAGGAGCTCTTACTTCCATGGGCATTATTCCTCCCCGGGACCTACTGCCAAGTGTGGCCGGGGAACAGTGACTCTTGGCCGCATAGGCCAAGTGGCTTCTCCCGCTGACTTGCCCCTTTGGAAGTAGGAGCTCTTACTTCCATGGTCATTATTCCTCCCCGGGACCTACTGCCAAGTGTAGCCGGGGAACAGTGACTCTTGGCCGGATAGGCCAAGTGGCTTCTCCCGCTGACTTGCCCCTATGGAAGTAGGAGCTCTTACTTCCATGGGCATTATTCCTCCCCGGGACCTACTGCCAAGTGTGGCCGGGGAACAGTGACTCTTGGCCGGATAGGCCAAGTGGCTTCTCCCGCTGACTTGCCCCTTTGGAAGTAGGAGCTCTTACTTCCATGGTCATTATTCCTCCCGGGACCTACTGCCAAGTGTGGCCGGGGAACAGTGACTCTTGGCCGGATAGGCCAAGTGGCTTCTCCCGCTGACTTGCCCCTTTGGAAGTAGGAGCTCCTACTTCCATGGGCATTATTCCTCCCGGGACCTACTGCCAAGTGTGGCCGGGGAACAGTGACTCTTGCCTGGGTAGGCCAAGTGGCTTCTCCCGCTGACTTGCCCCTTTGGAAGTAGGAGCTCCTACTTCCATGGGCATTATTCCTCCCCGGGACCTACTGCCAAGTGTGGCCGGGGAACAGTGACTCTTGGCCGGATAGAACTAGTGGCTTCTTCCGCTGACTTGCCCCTTTGGAAGTAGGAGCTCCTACTTCCATGGGCATTATTCCTCCCCGGGACCTACAGCCAAGCTTGGCCGGGGGACAGTGACATGTGGCCGGATAGGCCAAGTGGCTTCTCCCGCTGACTTGCCCTTTGGAAGTAGGAGCTCCTACTTCCATGGGCATTATTCCTCCCCGGGACCTACTGCCAAGTGTGGCCGGGGAACAGTGACTCTTGGCCGGATAGGCCAAGTGGCTTCTCCCGCTGACTTGCCCCTTTGGAAGTAGGAGCTCCTACTTCCATGGGCATTATTCCTCCCCGGGACCTATTGCCAAGTGTGGCCGGGGAACAGTGACTCTTGGCCGGATAGGCCAAGTGGCTTCTCCCGCTGACTTGCCCCTTTGGAAGTAGGAGCTCTTACTTCCATGGGCATTATTCCTCCCCGGGACCTACTGCCAAGTGTGGCCGGGGAACAGTGACTCTTGGCCGGATAGGCCAAGTGGCTTCTCCCGCTGACTTGCCCCTTTGGAGGTAGGAGCTCCTACTTCCATGGGCATTATTCCTCCCCGGGACCTACTGCCAAGTGTGGCCGGGGAACAGTGACTCTTGGCCGGGTAGGCCAAGTGGCTTCTCCCGCTGACTTGCCCCTTTGGAGGTAGGAGCTCCTACTTCCATGGGCATTATTCCTCCCCGGGACCTACTGCCAAGAGTGGCCGGGGAACAGTGACTCTTGGCCGGATAGGCCAAGTGGCTTCTCCCGCTGACTTGCCCCTTTGGAGGTAGTAGCTCCTACTTCCATGGGCATTATTCCTCCCCGGACCTACTGCCAAGTGTGGCCGGGGAACAGTGACTCTTGGCCGTGTAGGCCAAGTGGCTTCTCCCGCTGACTTGCCCCTTTGGAAGTAGGAGCTCCTACTTCCATGGGCACTATTCCTCTCCGGGACCTACTGCCAAGTGTGGCCGGGGAACAGTGACTCTTGGCCGGATAGGCCAAGTGGCTTCTCCCGCTGACTTGCCCCTTTGGAAGTAGGAGCTCTTACTCCCATGGGCAGTATACCTCTCGGGGACTTAGAGCCAAGTGTCTTCACCCTTTGGAGGTGGTAGCTCCTACTTCCATGGGCATTATTCCTCCCCGGGACCTACTGCCAAGTGTGGCCGGGGAACAGTGACTCTTGGCCGGATAGAACTAGTGGCTTCTCCCGCTGACTTGCCCCTTTGGAAGTAGGAGCTCCTACTTCCATGGGCATTATTCCTCCCGGGACCTATTGCCAAGTGTGGCCGGGGAACAGTGACTCTTGGCCGGATAGGCCAGTGGCTTCTCCCGCGACTTGCCCCTTTGGAAGTAGGAGCTCCTACTTCCATGGGCATTATTCCTCCCCGGGACCTACTGCCAAGTAAGGCCGGGGAACAGTGACTCTTGGCCGGATAGAACTAGTGGCTTCTTCCGCTGACTTGCCCCTTTGGAAGTAGGAGCTCCTACTTCCATGGGCATTATTCCTCCCCGGGACCTACAGCCAAGTGTGGCCGGGGGACAGTGACATGTGGCCGGATAGGCCAAGTGGCTTCTCCCGCTGACTTGCCCCTTTGGAAGTAGGAGCTCCTACTTCCATGGGCATTATTCCTCCTTGGGACCTACTGCCAAGTGTGCCGGGGAACAGTGACTCTTGGCCGGGTAGGCCAAGTGGCTTCTCCCGCTGACTTGCCCCTTTGGAAGTAGGAGCTCCTACTTCCATGGGCATTATTCCTCCCCGGGACCTACTGCCAAGTGTGGCCGGGGAACAGTGACTCTTGGCCGGGTAGGCCAAGTGGCTTCTCCCGCTGACTTGCCCCTTTGGAAGTAGGAGCTCTTACTCCCATGGGCAGTATACCTCTCGGGGACTTAGAGCCAAGTGTCTTCACCCTTTGGAGGTAGTAGCTCCTACTTCCATGGGCATTATTCCTCCCCGGGACCTACTGCCAAGTGTAGCCGGGGAACAGTGACTCTTGGCCGGATAGAACTAGTGGCTTCTCCCGCTGACTTGCCCCTTTGGAAGTAGGAGCTCCTACTTCCATGGGCATTATTCCTCCCCGGGACCTATTGCCAAGTGTGGCCGGGAACAGTGACTCTTGGCCGGATAGGCCAAGTGGCTTCTCCCGCTGACTTGCCCCTTTGGAAGTAGGAGCTCCTACTTCATGGGCATTATTCCTCCCCGGGACCTACTGCCAAGTAAGGCCGGGGAACAGTGACTCTTGGCCGGATAGAACTAGTGGCTTCTTCCGCTGACTTGCCCCTTTGGAAGTAGGAGCTCCTACTTCCATGGGCATTATTCCTCCCGGGACCTACAGCCAAGTGTGGCCGGGGGACAGTGACATGTGGTTGGATAGGCCAAGTGGCTTCTCCCGCTGACTTGCCCCTTTGGAAGTAGGAGCTCCTACTTCCATGGGCATTATTCCTCCCCGGGACCTACTGCCAAGTGTGGCCGGGGAACAGTGACTCTTGGCCGCGTAGGCCAAGTGGCTTCTCCCGCTGACTTGCCCCTTTGGAAGTAGGAGCTCCTACTTCCATGGGCATTATTCCTCCCCGGGACCTACTGCCAAGTGTGGCCGGGGAACAGTGACTCTTGGCCGGGTAGGCCAAGTGGCTTCTCCCGCTGACTTGCCCCTTTGGAAGTAGGAGCTCTTACTCCATGGGCAGTATACCTCTCGGGGACTTAGAGCCAAGTGTCTTCACCCTTTGGAGGTAGTAGCTCCTACTTCATGGGCATTATTCCTCCCCGGGACCTACTGCCAAGTGTAGCCGGGGAACAGTGACTCTTGGCCGGATAGAACTAGTGGCTTCTCCCGCTGACTTGCCCCTTTGGAAGTAGGAGCTCCTACTTCCATGGGCATTATTCCTCCCCGGGACCTACTGCCAAGAGTGGCCGGGGAACAGTGACTCTTGGCCGGATAGGCCAAGTGGCTTCTCCCGCTGACTTGCCCCTTTGGAAGTAGGAGCTCCTACTTCCATGGGCATTATTCCTCCCCGGACCTACTGCCAAGTAAGGCCGGGGAACAGTGACTCTTGGCCGGATAGAACTAGTGGCTTCTTCCGCTGACTTGCCCCTTTGGAAGTAGGAGCTCCTACTTCCATGGGCATTATTCCTCCCCGGGACCTACAGCCAAGCTTGGCCGGGGGACAGTGACATGTGGCCGGATAGGCCAAGTGCTTCTCCCGCTGACTTGCCCCTTTGGAGGTAGGAGCTCTTACTTCCCATGGGCATTATTCCTCTCCGGGACCTACAGCCAAGTGTGGCCGGGAACAGTGAAACTTGGCCGAATAGGCCAAGTGGCTGCTCCCGCTGACTTGCCCCTTTGGAAGTAGGAGCTCCTACTTCCATGGGCATTATTCCTCCCCGGGACCTATAGCCAAGTGTGGCCGGGGGACGGTGACATGTGGCCGGATAGGCCGAGCGGCTTCTCCCGCTGACGTCATCGCTTTTGGAAGTAGGAGCTCCTACTTCCATGGGCTTGTTCCTCCCCGGGACTTGCCGCCAAGTCTGGCCGGGGGACAGTGACATGTGGCCGGATAGGCCAACTGGCTGCTCCCGCTGAGCCCCTACTTCCATGGGCTTGTTCGTCCCCCGGGACTTGCCGCCAAGTCTGGCCGGGGAACAGTGACATGCCGCCGGATACGGCCGAGCGGCTGCTCCCGCTGACGTCATCGCTTTGGAAGTAGGAGCTCCTACTTCCATGGGCTTGTTCCTCCCCGGGACTTGCCGCCAAGTCTGGCCGGGGGACAGTGACATGTGGCCGGATAGGCCAACTGGCTGCTCCCGCTGAGCCCCTACTTCCATGGGCTTGTTCGTCCCCGGGACTTGCCGCCAAGTCTGGCCGGGGAACAGTGACATGCCGCCGGATACGGCCGAGCGGCTGCTCCCGCTGACGTCATCACTTTGGAAGTCGGAGCTCCTACTTCCATGGGCTTGTTCCTCCCCGGGACTTGCCGCCAAGTCTGGCCGGGGGACAGTGACATGTGGCCCGGATAGGCCAACTGGCTGCTCCCGCTGAGCCCCTACTTCCATGGGCTTGTTCGTCCCCGGGACTTGCCGCCAAGTCTGGCCGGGGAACAGTGACATGCCGCCGGATACGGCCGAGCGGCTGCTCCCGCTGACGTCATCACTTTGGAAGTCGGAGCTCCTACTTCCATGGGCTTGTTCCTCCCCGGGACTTGCCGCCAAGTCTGGCCGGGGGACAGTGACATGTGGCCGGATAGGCCAACTGGCTGCTCCCGCTGAGCCCCTACTTCCATGGGCTTGTTCGTCCCCGGGACTTGCCGCCAAGTCTGGCCGGGGAACAGTGACATGCCGCCGGATACGGCCGAGCGGCTGCTCCCGCTGACGTCATCACTTTGGAAGTCGGAGCTCCTACTTCCATGGGCTTGTTCCTCCCCGGGACTTGCCGCCAAGTCTGGCCGGGGGACAGTGACATGTGGCCGGATAGGCCAACTGGCTGCTCCCGCTGAGCCCCTACTTCCATGGGCTTGTTCGTCCCCGGGACTTGCCGCCAAGTCTGGCCGGGGAACAGTGACATGCCGCCGGATACGGCCGAGCGGCTGCTCCCGCTGACGTCATCACTTCGGAAGTCCATGCACGGGGCAAGGCTCGCACTCCAGGCGAGAACCAGCTCTGCGGGGCCGGCGGCGCGTGCTTGGCTGAACCCCCGTGACCAACGGGGGCTAGACGTCGGAGGCATGCCCGCAGAGGTGCACCCCTCGCCGGCCACACTCTCTGACATCCTCCGGCCTCTGCTCCGCGCCTACGTTCTACGCGGCTTATGTCTGCCACTGCACGGCACTCTATGTATGCTCTGCATCACTCGCCGCCCTTGCCCAATGATCCATGACTTTATGCTTTG
>NW_027285693.1:0-7500 GCF_040894005.1 Engystomops pustulosus | reverse complement strand
CCTGCCTCTCTCACGAAGGGAGTGTCACCGGTAAGAAGCCTCTTCCCACGTCTGCTTGCCGACTTACGCTCGCCCCGACGAGAGGCCCAACCGAAAGAGTGGAAAGGGGCAGAGATTTCCAGGGTCGCCCCACCAGGGATGCAATACCCCAGTGCAGACAGTCGGCCCTGCCCCGAACCTACTCGGTGGTTTGAAGGTTAACCTCTTGGGAAAAGCAGCGATTCGCCTCGCGGTGCGTGCCTCCGCGGATCTAAACCCCCTCGATCGATGTGGGGCCAGAGGACCCCTTTTCCCCGTACGAAACTGTCAGCTCACCATGGGCTCGACGTCCGTGGGTCGGGGAGTTGAGCGCTTACGCGCGGCGGGACCTTATAACCTGCAGCGGCTGAGGAGCGAAGATTTCCAGGGTGGGCCCCCGGGGATGCCATACCCCGAGCAGCCTGTCGGCCCCGCTCCTAGCACGCTGGCAAGCAATGGAGTCTTCCCCGCGGCAGCCACCGCCCTCGCCCTAGCCTCGCCGTCGGTCGATGAAGAACGTCGTTCGCCCTCCTCTGGCTCGGGATTTGGAAACGGCCTGGCCTTCGCCTACTCCGTCGGGCAACTGCCTTCCGCCAGCCCCTTCCCTCGAATCCCTTCTTCCATTTTTAGACCCGATCAGGGGATTGGTCAGCCCAGCCCTGGGGTAAGAAGAGGGGTTGGGGTCGGTTCGGCTTCGGGTGCCCCGCTCGGCCAAAGGTTCCCCTCGCTTTGGAAGCACGCGAGGTCGCGGAGGGTGTCGGGGTTATTTTTTCGGCTCCCTGGCTTCGCGGGAGCGGCCTTCGGCTAGGGCCGAGGCCGTCCGGCCCGCGCAGATTTGGACCGGGGTCCGGGGCGAGTACCTGCCTCTCTCACGAAGGGAGTGTCACCGGTAAGAAGCCTCTTCCCACGTCTGCTTGCCGACTTACGCTCGCCCCGACGAGAGGCCCAACCGAAAGAGTGGAAAGGGGCAGAGATTTCCAGGGTCGCCCCACCAGGGATGCAATACCCCAGTGCAGACTGTCGGCCCTGCCCCGAACCTACTCGGTGGTTTGAAGGTTAACCTCTTGGGGAAAAGCAGCGATTCGCCTCGCGGTGCGTGCCTCCGCGGATCTAAACCCCCTCGATCGATGTGGGGCCAGAGGACCCCTTTTCCCCGTACGAAACGGCCGGCTCACCATGGGCTCGACATCCGTGGGTCGGAGAGTTGAGCGCTTACGCGCGCGGGACCTTATAACCTGCAGCGGCTGAGGAGCGAAGATTTCCAGGGTGGGCCCCGGGGATGCCATACCCCGAGCAGCCAGTCGGCCCCGCTCCTAGCGCGCTGACGAGCAATGGAGTCTTCCCCGCGGCAGCCACCGCCCTCGCCTCGCCGTCGGTCGATGAAGAGCCGAGTTCGCCCTCCTCTGCTCGGGACTCGGAAACGGCCTGGCCTTCGCCTACTCCGTCGGGCAACTGCCTTCCGCCAGCCCCTTCCCTCGAATCCCCTTCTTCCATTTTAGACCCGATCAGGGGATTGGTCAGCCCAGCCCTGGGGTAGGAAGAGGGTTGGGGTCGGTTCGGCTTCCGGTGCCCCCGCTCGGCCAAAGGTCCCCTCGCTTTGGAAGCAGAGGGTGCCGGGGTTATTTCGGCTTGACGCCTAGTCCGGTCCCTGCCGGTTCCCGTGGAGGCCCGCGGTCAAAACCAGCTCCCCGGCTGTCGGAGCCGGAGCCCCGCAGCCCGAGCGGACGCACCGAGTCCCTCATGTAAGGGATAGCCGCCCCTACGGAACGGCCCGGACTGGGACCAGGCACCCCCAGGCGCCGAAGGGGTGGGTCGGCCGTGTTGCCGAAGCTTAGCCGGCGCTGATGACCGCAGCCCCTAACGATGCCCACAGGCGGGGGAGCCAAGGAGAGCACTAGGAAGACGTGGCGGGGTCGGACGGCTCAATTTCCAGGGTGGGACCCCGGGGGTTCAGTACCCCGGGCATCCGGTCGGTTTCGCCGGCGCGACCCCAAGCCTTCCACGGCCCCCTTCGTGGGTGCAGGGATACCGTGCAGGGTGCAGGCTTAGACGCCAATTCCCCAGAAGTTTTAGGGATAGGGTTTGTCCGGGCGCCACCGCAGCGACAACCTCGCAAGAAGCTCTCTTCCACAAAAGCACGGGCAACGTTCGTGTGCGAGTGTTGGTCTCCCATGGTCTACCGACTCCCCCGGGCGGCCCAAGCGTTACGCCCACGGCCGGGCCCTCGAGCAGGCGCACCCCTGGTGCCTCTCGTAAGGGAAGGCTACGGTCCTCAACCCCTTCGTATGGCGGGGAGGGCGCATTTGAAACGCTAAAGGACGAGCCCTGTTCGGGACCTGGCGGGGATCGCGGATTGGCGAGAGGGATGGGTCTGCCGTTGGTCAGAGGGGACGCACCCCTGGGACGCAGTTTGGCATTAGCGACCGATGGCCCATCTACGACCATGTACTCCGGGAGCGCCAAGGAGGACGCGGGTGGGCTTTGGGGGCAGACTCAATTTCCAGGGTCTGGGCGCCGGGGGTGCAATACCCTTAAGCGCTCATGTCGGTTTCGTCTGCCGCCCGCCTCTGGCCCGGCTCCTAGTGACGGGTGCTGTGAACGTGCGATCGTGCTTGCGGTTGAAGAGTTCAAAGGCTACCGCTGGGGATAACACGCCCGGGGAATTTAGAAACCCCCCCCTCCGCTACAATCTCTGCTTCTGCCGGACTCGGAGGGGAGCCGCCCCGGGGCGACCGCTCCCTCTCCTCTTCCGCGGCGTGCCGCGCGCTTCGCCGTCAGCAGCGGAGCGAACCTTTTTCTCGGTCCGCAGCTCTTCAGGCGTAGGCGGGCAGCGCTAACAGGGTACACTGGGGACCACTCGACCGCAACCGCTCCTCCGACCGACGAGCATACCTACCGCGGATACGCCACGGTGGGTCTAAGCCTCGTCGCCGCCGCGAGGAGCAGGCGGGAGCCGTCCCTTTTCGTGCTGCGGAAATAAACCGTGGACACAGAGGTGTGTCTGCGCTCTCCGACCGGGCGGGGGGCGATTGGACTTGCCCGAGGGACACTAGGCGAGGCGCTGCCGCGGGAGCCGGAGCTCCGCGCTGGACGCTGCCGCCGCCGCCGCCGCCCCCCACCCACGGTACGGTGGAGTACGCCCGTTCCATACGCTTCGTAGCAAACCTCAGCCGAAGCAGAGAGTCCTACCGCTGTGGCAGGAGCGGGGCCGTGCGAGGACCACACTGGCACCGCGCTACACAACCTTAGGCAGAGGACCACAGCCGCTCACGGGGAGCGGGGGATTGATGCGCGACCAAGACTGAGGCTAAGGAACGCTTTACCATAAACCGGCCGGGGCCAATACCCCTGACCGAGCAAAGTGCCCTGCCCCGCCGGATCGCGCTGTGTCAGATCGATCAAAAGAGCGGAGAGCCGAGACTCTACCGCTGGGAGTTTGTGGAGAACGGCCTGGCTTGCGTCCCGTCCTCCCGCCCTCGACCTCACATGGCTAGCCTCACCCGCCGGGAGCCCACCCCATTGGGGACCGTAGGGCGGAGAAGGGGTCTCCGCGTCCGGAATTTACTTGTGGAGAACGGCCTGGCTTACGTCCCGTCCTCCCGCCCTCGACCTCACATGGCTAGCCTCACCCGCCGGGCGCCACCCCATTGGGGACCGTAGGGCGGAGAAGGGGTCTCCGCGTCCGGAATTTACTTGTGGAGAACGGCCTGGCTTACGTCCCGTCCTCCCGCCCTCGACCTCACACGGCTAGCCTCACCCGCCGGGCGCCACCCCATTGGGACCGTAGGGCGGAGAAGGGGTCTCCGCGTCCGGAATTTACTTGTGGAGAACGGCCTGGCTTACGTCCCGTCCTCCCGCCCTCGACCTCACATGGCTAGCCTCACCCGCCGGGCGCCACCCCATTGGGGACCGTAGGGCGGAGAAGGGGTCTCCGCGTACGGAATTTCTTGTGGAGAACGGCCTGGCTTACGTCCCGTCCTCCCATGGCTAGCCTCACCCGCCGGGCGCCACCCCATTGGGGACCGTAGGGCGGAGAAGGGGTCTCCGCGTCCGGAATTTCTTGTGGAGAACGGCCTGGCTTACGTCCCGTCCTCCCGCCCTCGACCTCACATGGCTAGCCTACCCCGCCGGGCGCCGCTCCATTGGGGATACGGTACGGCAAAGCGCGACGCCGCACGATGCCAACACTTTGTGCAAAAACCTGGCAGAGTCGACCAAAACCTCGCTTCTTTGACCGGTATTTTTGATGCTTTTCTCTGCCGCCGAAGGTGCACTGAGGGTCGGATCGCCCAAAAATTTTTACCGGTCGTTTGGTCTGCGGTTCTTCCGAGAGGTGCCCGCCTGACAGTTCTTTTTCAGCAGCCTCCGAAAGGCCATCCAGCGGGCAAGCCAGGGTTGGCAGCCGCCGGCGGTGAGCCTTCCCCGGCCGGGGCAGACGGCTCCGACCGCAAAATTTTTTCGACTTTCGCCGAGGCCAAAACCCCATGCACTTTTAAAGCCTGCCCGCAGCGCCGTCTCCTGTCAGACGTCCCTTGCCGCCTGCGGTGGTCCTCGCCCGGCAGAGAGAAGCCGGAGTCGCCCCCTCTCCGGTTCTTTTTCACCATTCCGGAGCTCTGAAATCTGCCGGACACCGAGTGACCGAGGACGCTTCCAGGAGGGCGGCAGCGAGAGGCAGAGTGCCACCGGTCGGGTCGCCGGTTCTCCCACACTTTGAAAATTTTTCGCTTGTTCTGGTGGGATGGAGAGAGAGCGTGGCTTATGCGCCCTCTGCCCCGCGGTCCGCCCTGGCTGGCCTTACGCCGGTGGTTCGCCAGGCCACCGGCACCTTGTACGGCGGGGACGGCGTGGCTTATGCGCCCGTCAACCCACCTACTCGCCCCGGCTAGCCTTTTACCCGGAGGGCGCCACGCTCCGGGTACCAGTGAGCGGCACGAACCCAGTCATACCATGCCGCTCACCTCGCGCCCTCTCCGGCCTCCGCCGCGGAGACCTCCCGCTAGGACCTGCGGGGGGCGATTTCTGCCAAAATCTACAAAGTCCCCGATGGTTAAGGACGTAGACTGTTGAGCGGGACCTACACACTCTTGTAGCCGATGGGGCTCGCCATTTCCGCAGAAAATGGACCACCTCCCGCAGAGGAACATGAAATGCCCCTTCCCGCGGGACCCGAAGGACCGCTCTGTCCGAGCAGGCCTCCAGGACCACGGCACGCAAAAGCGACTCAGTCCCGCTGGCATTACGGATCTGACTTTGTGCAAAAACCAGGCAGAGTCGACCAAAACCTCCCTTCTTTGACCGGTGTTTTTGTTGCTTTTCTCTGCCGCCGAAGGTGCACTGAGGGTCGGATCGCCCAAAATTTTTACCGGTCGTTTTGGTCTGCGGTTCTTCCGAGAGGTGCCCGCCTGACAGTTCTTTTTCAGCAGCCTCCGAAAGGGCATCCAGCGGGCAAGCCAGGGGTTGGCAGCCGCCGGCGGTGAGCCTTCCCCGGCCGGGGCAGACAGCTCCGACCGCAAATTTTTTTCGACTTTCGCCGAGGCCAAAACCCCATGCACTTTTAAAGCCTGCCCGCAGCGCCGTCTCCTGGCAGACGTCCCTTGCCGCCTGCGGTGGTCCTCGCCCGGCAGAGAGAAGCCGGTTTCGCCCTCTCACCGGTTCTTTTTCACCATTCCGGAGCTCTGAAATCTGCCGGACACCGAGTGACCGAGGACGCTTCCAGGAGGGCGGCAGCGAGAGGCAGAGTGCCACCGGTCGGGTCCCCGGTTCTCCCACACTTTGAAAATTTTTCGCTTGTTCTGGTGGGATGGAGAGAGAGCGTGGCTTATGCGCCCTCTGCCCCGCGGTACGCCCTTGGCTAGCCCTTACGCCGGTGGTTCGCCAGGCCACCGGCACCTTGTACAGCGGGGACGGCGTGGCTTATGCGCCCTCTGCCCCGCGGTCCGCCCTGTCTAGCCTTACGCCGGTGGTTCGCCAGGCCACCGGCACCTTGTACGGCGGGGACGGCGTGGCTTATGCGCCCGTCAACCCACCTGCTCGCCCCGGCTAGCCTTTTACCCGGAGGGCGCCACGCTCCGGGTAGCAGTGAGCGGCACGAGCCCAGTCATACCATGCCGCTCACCTCGCACCTTTTCCGGCCTCCGCCGCGGAGACCTCCCGCTAGGACATGCGGGGGGCGATCTTGACCAAAATCTACAAAGTCCCCGATGGTTAAGGACGTAGACTGTTGAGCGGGACCTACACACTCTTGCAGCCGAAGGGGCTCGCCATTTCCCGCAGAAAATGGACCACCTCCCGCAGAGGAACATGAAATGCCCCTTCCCGCGGGACCCGAAAGGACCGCCCTGTCCGAGCAGGCCTCCAGGACCACGGCACGCAAAAGCGACTCAGTCCGCTGGCATTACGGATCTGACTTAGTGCAAAAACCTGGCAGAGTCGACCAAAACTCCCCTTCTCTGACCGGTATTTTTGTTGCTTTTCTCTGCCGCCGAAGGTGCACTACGGGTCGGATCGCCCAAAATTTTTACCGGTCGTTTTGGTCTGCGGTTCTTCCGAGAGGTGCCCGCCTGACAGTTCTTTTTCAGAAGCCTCCGAAAGGCCATCCAGCGGGCAAGCCATGAGTTGGCAGCCGCCGGCGGTGAGCCTTCCCCGGCCGGGGCAGACAGCTCCGACCGCATAATTTTTTCGACTTTTGCCGAGGCCAAAACCCCATGCACTTTTAAAGCCTGCCCGCAGCGCCGTCTCCTGTCAGACGTCCCCGCCGCCTGCGGTGGTCCTCGCCGGCAGAGAGAAGCCGGAGTCGCCCTCTCTCCGGTTCTTTTTCACCATTCCGGAGGTCTGAAATCTGCCGTACTCCGAGTGACCGAGGACGCTTCCAGGAGGACGGCAGCGAGAGGCAGAGTGCCACCGGTCGGGAAGCCGGTTCTCCACACTTTGAAATTTTTCGCTTGTGCTGGTGGATGGAGAGAGAGCGTGGCTTATGCGCCCTCTGCCCCGCGGTACGCCCTTGGCTAGCCTTACGCCGGTGGTTCGCCAGGCCACCGGCACCTTGTACGGCGGGGACGGCGTGGCTTATGCGCCCGTCAACCCACCTACTCGCCCCGGCTAGCCTTTTACCCGGAGGGCGCCACGCTCCGGGTAGCAGTGAGCGGCACGAGCCCAGTCATACCATGCCGCTCACCTCGCACCTTTTCCGCCTCCGCCGCGGAGACCTCCCGCTAGGACATGCGGGGGGCGATCTTGACCAAAATCTACAAAGTCCCCGATGGTTAAGGACGTAGACTGTTGAGCGGGACCTACACACTCTTGCAGCCGAAGGGGCTCGCCATTTCCGCAGAAAATGGACCACCTCCGCAGAGGAACATGAAATGCCCCTTCCCGCGGGACCCGAAGGACCACTCTGTCCGAGCAGGCTTCCAGGACCACGGCACGCAAGAGCGACTCAGTCCCGCTGGCATTACGGATCTGACTTAGTGCAAAAACCTGGCA